>NW_024535081.1:0-15548 GCF_016097555.1 Gigantopelta aegis
GTCTCTCTGTGTACTCCTCAATAATAGTGTTACAATTTGATGTTGAGAATTAGTCTCTCTGACGATATTTGTATCGGCGAGACACAATTAGATAGAGTAGAAGAGAGAGATTCTATAGCCAAGACTGTTTTGACAATATAAGGCCAGTATTGACAGTGTACATCTTGTAGTGTTAGTACTGAATAGTAGTCGACAGCTAATCCTATGAAACTGATAGTGCATACCATAGTCCCAATCAGGAGACCCTGCCTACTATGTGGACCTGATCTAAACTAAAATTCCAGTACAGTCAAGGACACTAGAAAGTAACTTAATCCACTGATGAACTGTGATACAATGAGAAGAGGGATTTCATATCTTTGTAACCATAAGGTCTGGTAAATGCTGACTAATGGTTTCATTAGAGAAACATACTACATCACTATAAGTATAACTGATATACCTCAGTGCTGTGTAAACAGTAGTCAGAGTAAATACTACAATTATCATTAAACAACATCCCATTCCCATTTTCTTCAACATGTTAGGTAGATGATGATGTAAAATAAGGTCGTAGTAGACACATGTACACTGGAACACCAATTATGATAACAAGTACATGAAATAATGTGATGATCCAATTTCAAGTGCTGAAAATCTTCCAGTTCCATTTCTATAATATAGTTTTTGAATATATTTTCCCTGGTTGTCCATTAGAACCTTGAAGTAATAATAATCCAAAAATGTTAACATTAACAGAAAATACGTCCAAAACTTTTAACATCCTCGACTTGTTCAGTAGAAAATGGTCCTCCATATCTCTCTTTACTTAGATCTATCTGGTGGGAGGAAGTTCTCCCAATAGTGAAGGCACTACATCTCACTGGTTGTTTGTGTTGTGCTGAAAAAGCTCAATACTTTAATGATCTGTTTAACTGGGTTAGTGTGACCTACTGGCTCAGTAATAAATGACACGACCACAGCAGATTTATAACACACAATCAATAATGAACAGGTAAGTGCAATAACAGACAATAATATCCAAATCCATGCTATGTATTTGTAGTATTCAAAGCTTAAAAATGGTATTACAGAGGAAAGTGTATACTGAACAGCATACAATGTCCAGAAGTACCAGTGACGAATTTACTGACTTCTTCCATTACTAGCAAATTGTAACTGATCTGTTCCAAACTGAATAGCATTAGCTTCAAATAAACCAAAGTCCAAAATGATAGATTATTAATCCAGGAACAACTGGTATGAAAGCAGATTTGCCATTAGTGCCAATATTACCATCACGATATAGTATAACAGTTCCAGTGATAGAAGACAATGTAGCTACAATTAGTCCAATCACTGCTATTACAGAGCCAATCATCATAACTTTATATCGAGTGAGTAGTGTTTCAGCTAGTAGGCCAGCCACAGGATAAATAAGAAGAGTCCATGATTTTAGCACTTAACCAAAGCTATAAAAACGTCCCTCGTGTCCAAATCCAACTGTTTAAAACTGGCACTATACTCTATTATACTAAGAAGTAGAAGATCTTGTTCCTCAGACAATGCAGTAAGGTAGACCACCAATAGCACTAAGAAGCTCCTTTTAAGGAACACAACAAATGGTACAATATTTTGACAAATATCTTGTTGAAGTACTTTTCTTGCCATTCCTTATAAGTGGGATTGTCTCGCCCATTTTACTGTCTAGTCAGCTTCCAATAATGTTTAATAATTAACTTAATTACTTCATAGTACAACCTGTACAGTTTTTTACATTACATAGAATGTGCATATATAAATTGTGAAATACGTTTATTATTATTAAAATAGTACCACTGCTGGTCTGTTTAAAATCTGTTAATAAGTATATAGATATTGCTATATAATATGTTATAACTTTCTACTCAACTACTTTCTCGTAATTAGATATAATAGCATAAACTACTGAAATCATATAATATCGAATTGAATGTACTCAGATCATCATAAACAGTTATCATAGATATTATAGATCTACATAGTCTCTCTCTCTCTCTCTCCTCTCTCTCTCTCTCTCTCTATATATATATATATATATATATATATATATATATATATTATTTATTATTTATTATTATTACTACATGTACTACAGTTGTGTAATTTGATTCCAGCAGTGATCACTCAAGTTAATTATGTTATCATTCTATTAATTAAATTTAATTCCTTTTTTTCCTATTTCTCTTGCAATTTTATCATTTTGTTCTTATCCATAGATAGACTGTTCATCCAATGCAAAAATAGGATGTTCTTAGAGGTATGGGATTTGATTGATGTGGATGGATAGTGGATGTGTTTGAGATGTGAGTATAGTTTTTTTTATGAAGGGCATAGTTTTAGTAGTGATTTGATAGAAGTACTCAATGATGTACACTATTTTAGTTACTACATTACACTTTGATAGATTTCAATCACTCCTTGTATCAAAGGGTTCTCTTAGATAGTGATAACTGTAGCACTTCACTATACACTGTCTTGGGCACTTTCTTATAATTACTATAGAGTATTTATAGTGCCACTAGTCATGAATTAAACTGGAGGGACCTCTTTACAGTTTTCCTGGTTGCTAAAATGCTGACTCTTCTATTTTATCCTGTGGCTGACCCACTATACTCACTTGATTATAAAGTTATATGATTGATATTGTAATAATAAATGATTGGATTAGCTGTGATGATATGTCTTTTGTCTTGATTTGGAAGAATTGAATTCAGTTATGACAATAATTTCCTAGACAACATGATAATATCAAGTAGGAAGGATATTATACAGCTATACAGATAATTGATCCTGATTGAGTAAGTAAGAAAAAAGAAGTGTTTTTAGAGGCAGAGTTTATCAGAATAATTAAGGTATCTGTATGTATGTAAAATTTATCCTATTTTGTAGGGACTAATTTATTTTGGCTTTTAGATAGCATGATATGTTGCCCCATATGACTAATTGTGCTTGCATGGATTGGTTAATAAACTATCATGTTAAAATTACTTAAATGTTGTTGTTTGTGTTGTTTTTGTAAGAAGATAATGTGGCTAAACCTATTAGCTAAAAAAATTGTACAAACTAACAACTTCGACAGTTTCCATTCTACACAAGTAAAATTAATGGATGTCTTGTTTTGTTTAAAGTAATTACTTTTATTTAAGGTACATATCTAGATTACAACATTGCCCCATTTGAAAACCCAAGAGAGGAATGTCCAAGTTGATGAATGACTGAAATGGTCAAAAAATTTATCACAACTAAATGGCATCATTGCAATCTGATATTCCAAATAATAAATTTGACATGATCAGTATATATGTAAGTATATTTATTTGTTGTATTTATTTTCCCTTTTATAGATTCATCTGATCATGATTAGATCTATAATCATCCTGTACATTCATCTTTATGACTTTATCGTATATATGCATGAAAGTACATCTTACAACATCACTTATTCCACCTAGTTTAAAAGTCATAACTGATGCTATGATCAGGGAGGAATTCTTAATTAGTGTATTCTGTACCTGTGCTATTATGTAAGGATAATGTAGTTGCCTACTATCTTGTTAGTATTTTTCATATTGAGCTGACATTAGCCATCCTTACATTATAGAAAAAGTTTTTTTTTACTTATTACATAAAATTCAGCCCTAAACAATTAAAAGTAAAAATAAAATGGTGCCACCACTATAAAAACTGATTGCATGATTGATCTAATCAATATATAGTTAATAGAGATTGCAAATTGCAAGTATGTAACAAATTATTGATGCAACTGAAAGTAAACATGATACTGTTTTTTCATTCATAACATACTACCAATTTGCTGACATTCCTAACATACTATCAGATTAATTATTTAGTCAATTTGATAGTATGTTAAAAAAATACGATTGTTTTACTTTACCTGTAACCTATATATATAACCATATATTGATTAAATCAACCAATCAATTTTTACAGTGATATATGTTATTATTAGAATAAAAGACATCCAGTATATATAGGCATATTGACTATAACTATTCACCTATGGCAATATTGAGAAGCAGGATGTAACACCACACTATATATATATATATATACCCACCACACATATTATATAATATATGATGATATACGTAATTAGATTGTGCACTCTGCTAAAATTAATATTATTATTTTAACAAATAATTTGTAGCTTACAAAGGGATTTACTATGGAATCCAAAATTCCTGTGAACTACTTGTTACAAATTATTGTGTTGTAATGTACAAAATACCAACAAATTAGTTATACAGTGAGTAATCATGATTTCTAGTTTCCATAGTAATCCACTAATGTAAGGTACAAATGGCTATTATAATAACTGATTATTTTTTTTAATTAATTTTTACATGGTATAATATTATAACAATAAATGAATGATACATGTAACGTTAAGATTGTGTACTCTACTACTACTAATAAATTTATGATAGCAATAATATAAGTTAGTGATCATGATGTTATATATACAGTTTCTTTACTGTAATGATGAATCTAACATGCATCTTTTCTTACTATGATTGACTACTTCTATCCACCTGAGAAGTATGAAGGGTACTGATATTTATTATTAGTATGTATTTGCATTGTATGGCCCATACTCAAATGGAAAATTAATAAATTTAAGTTCTATGGTTTAGGGTTTAGTGTCTAGGGTATAATATTATTAACCTAGTCTAATGAACTAGCTCCTCCTCCTTTTTCATAAGCTGACAGGCAGAGGAGAGTCTAAAGTGAACCTGGCTTACTACCCCATTGAAATGTGGCCAGTACCACAAAGTTGTCAATGTTATGAATATAGCTATATCAAGTCAAATTCTTGCTTAATTATGTGTTTTTATACAAGCTACCATGAGTTATATTTAAAGTTCAATGGAAGTAAACATATACAGTAAGGTCATTGTAAATAGAGAGGGTAATAAATGTGGATTATATACATTTAACAGCTGGCCAAAATAATCAGGATGTAGGAAAGTTAACAAAAATATTTAAATTCAAGATGTCTTATTAGGTTATGGTTTGATTACAGTAGGATTTGTACCTGGCCAAAGGTGAGTGAAAAACCATTTTTGCTAAATTTGGTATAATTTTAGCAACTTGACGAGATAGATACACATACCTTGAAGCTATTGAGATGATGACAGTATGACATATATATGGCAGTATTAAGTTTTCATGACACTATGACACCTTTGTGTGTGCTGGTCCACATTAACACACATTCCAATGAGACAATTTTTAGCCAAATTCGCTTCTAGTTCTTTTAACGTGACGTTATACATCACGTTATTATTTTCTTCTCGTTTATATTTGGCGTGCCCATAACACGCGGGTCACTTATCAAAAGGGAGGAGGGGTAGCACGCTAGGCCAAGTATATTACTATTCATTTCTTTGCGCCGTACTAATAGCCGTTGTATGAACTACTTAAACATCCAAGACCCCTCGTCAATCTTTCTCAACGGATAGAGCATTAGTAAAGATGCGGGGACCTCTCAGTTAAGGTAAAGAGACATTTATATATAACACCATGATACTAACTTATATTATTATTACTATCATAAATTATTACTGTTAGTAGAGTGTACAATCTCATGTTACATATGTCATCATTCTTAGTTGTTATATATCACATGTTTAGCTTTTTGTTAATCTTATGAATACTATATAGTAAGTGTATCTTTAAAAACCATTTATTGTTGCAATCGGGTGTATTCTTTCTCAATGGCTAGATATTAAAATAGAATGAAACTATGAACTAAGAACTAAGTCTTCAGAGTCTAGAATTCTACTTCACAATATTTTATAGGTGAAATTTATAATAGCATGCCTGTGTGGTACTGGGTCTTATTCTAAAAATATTATCTACTCTATTTTTACTTTTAATTTACTGGCCATGGTTAGGAGGCTTGGAGTTTTTAATGTAATTATTTAACCATGAATGTATAGTTAGGAATTCTTATAGTAGTTTATTAGTCATGCTACTTAAACACTAGAACATAATCCCTAAAATTGTCTTTTTTTATGTTGAGGCTAGTTTGTCTTTACTTACTTTAGTTGAAGAATTTGATACTAATATTACTAATTTCACAACTGTACTGTGTAAAAGTAAGTTCATTAAAGTAGATTGTGTTGCATATATATTCTTTATATATTTGGATTAATCTAAATATTAAGGTTATGTAATAAGATACTTACACTATAGGAGAAATAACTGAATAGTTCACTAATGTGTTTGTACTTGTGTAATGGAGTTTTGAAAATTCTGATACTATGTCTAAGATCACAGCACTTGCAGTAGAAGCTATGGCATGCCATTTATGTCAAAATGTCTTGATGATTATGGAAATTGGATATATCATCATTATTATAATATATTACATACTGTTACTAGACTCATCCCAAACCTTCCTAAACCCTAAACACTTGAGTGTACAATGCACAGTCAGTAGTAGGATAAAGCCATTCCTATTATTACAATATTAATTTTAACACAGAAACTAATTATGGTTGCTAACTTGCCATGAGTATTACTAATTTTGTCAGTGCAGGTATGCGTTATTATGACATACTATAAAATACAAATGAAGATACTAAATAACAGTATGCACAGGATACTGCATGAAAATAAACAATTTAGGACTGTCTAATATAATAAGAAATAATAAGTTCACAAAATAATATAGCTAATTATAAAATCATCCTAAGATTATTTAGATGATTGGATAGTTAATAGAAACTATGAAAAACTACTCAAAGATATTTTTTCTTGAGCAGACCCCAAATGCTCACATCATAAATTTAAAGCAATAATATTCATTGATTGTTATGTGTGTTGGTGGATACTGCAAGACGCTTAATCACATTTAACACAATTAAGATGAATAAAAATTAATATATTGATTAAAATGTAAAAATAGACACACTCATATATATACATGCACCAACATAAAGACTATATTAGGAACCACCCAGCAATTACCGCATGCTCTAGATAGAAAAACTCAATGAATGTCCAATTTATGTATAACATCTCTTTATACAACTATGGAAATCTTATTTTAATAATCTTATTTGGTCTCCTTCTCAAAGTAGTATTTTTCCTATATCACTATTATTAAACTTTTTGACTTCTTTATTTATTTACATTAGGTACTTTTTATGTCGTTCAACTGTGAGCATGGATCTTTAAGGTTAGTAGATGGAGGTACTTATTATGGACGACTAGAGATTTGCATAAATTTTGTTTGGGTACAGTATGTGATGACTCTTTTTACACTAATGATTGCTAAAGTGGTTTGTAGACAATTGGGATATGAAGTGGATGAAGGACAAAGTGAAGAATAAAAATATTACTACATACATTTTCACGTATTTAATAGCTGTGACATACTAGACAAATGCACCATTATGGCAAGGTAGTGGACCAATATGGTTGAAATATGTCTATTGTACTGGCACTGAGAGTAACTTATGGGAATGTCAAAGAGGATATCACATTGGCTATCCTTATAATTACTGCTCTCACTCAAAAGATGTTAGTGTAGTTTTTGTCCAGGTATAGATACTATACTACTAAATCACATAATTATTATAATTTTATATTCTAGTTAACTCTTGTCACACAGGTGATGTTCGTCTCACTGATGGACTGGTACCAAATGAAGGAACAGTTGAAGTGTGTTATAATAGAGCTTGGAATCTGTGTGTGATAGTTACTGGGGCTATCAAGAAGCATTTGTAGTCCTGTAGACAGTTAGGTCTTCCATCAACAAGTATAATAATAATATAAAAATATATACTTAATGTTTGGTATATATAGGTGCAGAGTATTTATCATCTAACTACTTTGGTACTGGACATGGAATACCAACACTAACTAACTGGAGATGTTTTGGAAATGAAACAAAATTATTGGACTGCATTCATACCAGTGACTCTTCTTGTTTATCCGTATCCTGGTGTGCATCATAGAGCAAGTATTAGATGTATAGGAATGATAGTGTCTGGTAATATTTATTTTAAGATTAAATAATATGCATTATTATATAATTCACATGCATATAGACAGCTGTGGTACAAGTGGTAATATGCGTCTTGTTGGATCTAATTGGCCCTAATGATGTTTGAGGGCAGAGTAAAGTACTGCAGTAATGGAGTATGGGGGACTGTGTCCTATTATGGCTTTGATGTAATGATGATGGAAAAAGTTGTCTGCAGGAAACTGGGATATCAGGAACCACGTATATAATATAAAAGTTTGTAACTTAGTTTATTAGTTATTTTGTACAGGTGTACTGATATTTAGAAATTATGGACAAGGATCAGGTCCTGTTCTTTTTACAGACCTTAACTGTAATGGAAATGAGTCTACTCTGGATGACTGTAGTTTTTTGACTTAGATCGTTATTGGTATAGTCACTTCATGATGTTGCAGTCAGGTGTATGGAAAAAGGTTTTAATGATTTGTATTATATCATTCAACATACTTTAATAGTTTCCACTGGTTGTACTCATGGTAACCATAGATTAGTAAATGGTTCCACTCCACATGAAGGAAGAGTAGAAAATATGTGCCAATGGAGAATGGGGAACTACGTCTGTGACTACTTTTGGGACAGATTAGATGCTCAGGTTGTCTGTAGACAACTGGGATATGTCCCCACATGTAAACTAGTATTCATTAGTATATACATAATATTAACTGTGGATATTATAGGGGCATCATTTATACATCATCACCAATTTGGAGATGGAAACTTACAACAACTTATTTGGAATGTCCAATGTAGTGGTTCAGAGACAACTCTACTGTCATGTAGTTATCAATATGATCCTAGTTCATCCTGTTATTATGGTCATACTGCTGGAGTTAGATGTTATAGTAAGATAACAGTTAATATATTTTACAAATACTAATAATGACATCCATTTCTCTCACTTCTACATACTGTTACTGAAGGAGATATCAAACTAATTGGAGGAATTAATACAAATGAAGGAGATATACAAATATGTAGAAATGGAGTGTGGGGATTTATATGTAGTGATGACTGGTATTACACAACAAATACAATTGTATTATGTAGACAACTGGGATATCACAGTGATAAGAACTGTAAGTTTAATGTCCATCATAATATTTTAACTATTCTTCATTTGAAGGGCATGCTTATAGTCAGTATTCATTCTTTTGGAGGAAGTCAAGACATTGCCACCAATAGTATGGGGATGGATTTAACTGCATAGGCAATGAACATCTTTAACTCAATGCTCAAAGTATAAGTATGGATATCATAGTACATGTACTAAATACTGCAGGAATCTATTATTGTGCAAGGTCAAAGACTTTGTATACCTTACCTACTAACAAATTATCGTTAATTTTCTTTATATCTACAGATGTAGTCAACTGCATTAATTGGTCAGTTCGTTTAGTGGATGGAGAAATTGATAATGAAGGCAAAGTTGAGATATGTATAGATGATAATATGGAGGCGTCTGTTAAGCAGATACATTTCATTATTATTATTTTTTGTTTGTTCATTATAATTTGGACCTATACTCACGCTAAAATTGTATGTAGACAACTTGGATATTATGATATATGTAGATAAATAAGGATAGTATCTGATTGAATATGCTTATCATACATTCCATTATTTGTAGGTCAGTAGCTATCACAGATATAGCTTTGGAACAACAATACAAAGTTAGCATCATTCCTATCGTTGGCTATGAATATGGTCGTGGATTGTACTGGAAATGACTGAAAATCACTTGATAGTTGTTTCAAAGTATTACCCATCTAATATCTGAACTCTTGGTATGATAACCATGAGAGCAGGTGTGGAATGTCAGATGAAATTACATGTCAGGTATGATAATAAATATAACACTATACATATCTTTATTATTTTACAGAGTCATGTACAAATGTTGGAGCTGTTCTTTGTGTGGTGTAGTCAATTAACTGAAGGTAGAGTTGAGATATGTCTTGATGGATACTGGGGTAGTGTGTGTAGTACTGGGATGGGATGAACAAGATGCTTTAGTAACATGTGAGACAAGCTGGATATCGGACATTAAGTGAGGAATTCACTAGTTAATGAAGTGACCATTACCTTCTATATATACAGGAGCTATTCCAATGTATGAATTCATTCTTTGGTAGAGGAGTTGGACCAGTTCATATGACATCTGTTGGTTGTCATGGCAATGAGAACAGTCTAACTCCAGTGCTCTTATATGAGTGGTATAGGAATAGATAATTGTTATCATGGTCAAAGATGTAGGAGTCATCTGTTAGGTAAGAAGGTAAAGACAAGGCATTAAATTACAAAAAAACTCTTCTTAACTATTACAGAGTCTGCTGTTTTCTATAATGTCACTATATCATTAAGTTCAAACAATCCTCTGTAACTATTGGTAGTAATGTGACACTTCATTGTAATGTATTCCAAGTCCTCCTATTAACACTACTTATCAATGGAGGACCACTGTGTCAGGAGTTACATTATCACACAACCTATTTCTACTTATCCAAATGTGACATTGACTGTTCCTACAGGACATACACAACAAGGGAATTACTACTGTATTGTTAAATATAATGGAGCAACATTAGGGAGAGGACATACTCAAATTACTGTTAAAGGTAATAAGTCATAGCTATTTTCATTATAACTATCATTTATTATTCTGAATAGATCTTCTTAATCCTGTTGGAAATAAAGTAAAATCTACTATTATTGGGTCTAATGTCAATCTCACAGTTAATATAACTGATAGTTTTATTACTGACTATCTTCGTGAACTCAACTGGTATCATAATGATCAACAGATGTTAATACCTTCAACAAGTACAGTATTACTAATGATAATAAGACACTGATTATTACTAATATTACTAAAGAAGATGTAGGAGAATACTATGTTAAATTTGATGGTCTCAGACGTATCAGTACAATAGAGACTGTGAACAGAAAGTCCTACAACTTCTAAGACTATCCAGTATTTGAGTCCTACTGTGTTCTATGTCTCTATTGATGGTAAATAGGACACTATAATTAGCATAAACTTGTTATTAATTTAGGAGATAGAGATGATATTATAAAGTCATCTGCTGCTAGATGTTCAGTTTTTATTTATCCTGTCACTGGTTTTAATAAGACAACTCAGAAATCTCTAGTCATTAGTTTTCTTAATGAGGACAAACAATACAGTAATGAGGCACCAAGTAATTTGGTATCATGATGGTAGTAGGGGTGGCAACTCAGGAACATGACCAGTAGTCACTTGGGGTTATATTCTAAACCATATTATAGTTTGAGTATTAACAATCCTACTGTGTTACACTCTGATATTATGAGTCTCAACTAACTGTTACCCTTCAACAGTATCTGCCATCATTGAGTTTGTAGTAACTCATATATCAAAACTTCCTGACTTCTTCTCCAATTATCTGAATTTATTCAAAAATATTGTCATATGATTCTATAGTACAAAGACTGGAATACTATGGTTAGTACTAATACAACTAATATGAACATTATGATTAAATGTTTATTATAGAAACTCCATCAGTAAATTTGACAACAGATAAAATCAGTTTTAACTCAACATCTAATGCGGAGTTAGTGTGTTCAGTTAGTGGTGGTTATCCTCTATATTATAACATTACATTGATGAAGAATGGACTGTGTCTAGTGCTAAACACTATTGGATCATCTCAATTAGTCTATAATACTGAGGAAGATCAACTGGTAGTAAATATGGAGTGTATAAATGTGTAGTCAATAATACAGTTATTGAGATTGTATCAAGTGTATATCTGAAGGAAGAAGGTTAGTATTATTTTACATATTGTAATATTTATAATGATATCTAATTTTAGCTGCCTAATACCAAACTTTAAAGTTGATAGCTGTCATGAAAGGAATGTAAGTTATTTATAATGAAGGCATTAATGTTTGTTTCTTTACAGGATCATTCACATCCCAGCAATAGAGTCAGCTCTAAAGGAACATGCTCAACTCTCCTGTAGTTGTTCATTAGTTACACTTCTTCTTTTAAGAAAGCACTCTATCATGTTCTAATAATATTCTGTCTTTCTCTGCTACTTTCATCTATGCTGCTAGTAATGGTTTATTCACAGCATCAAAGATAGTCAATCACAACTGGAGAGAGATTTCAGTCAAGGAAGGAATACAACTTTAACAGTTTAATGGACAACAAACTAACAGTGATAGACAATATAAGTCAAAAGAGAACAATAATGGAATTCTGACAGGACTCTTCTTTGCTGGATTCATTAGTGCTACAATACTTTGGTGGAATTAATCATTATTATAGTCATGTTAGTATACATAGGCTATCATAATTTATAAAAATTACTTCAATTTTTACAGTCCTTTGCTGTTAAAATCAAGAAAGGGCTAGAATAGAGTGGCAGAGAACTACAGTGTCACAAGATGAAGTACGATATACCACTAATCCATCAGCTGTCCATGTAGCTAGTAGTAAACCATCTAATCAGAAAACAACAAACACAAACAAATCATCAGGTAATACTATTGATATAATCAATCATCCAGACCTAGATCAACAAGTACAGCTCAAACAAAGCCCAGAGTAGCTACTACTACTCAACAAGTGAAACCAGACACAAACTATGGCTATCTGCTGCACGTGGTGAAACCTAAAGAAAAAGAACAAACGTATTATGAAACCCTAACATCATCACGTGATGTTGACACTTATAAAAAACTTTAAGATAAATATTATTTTGTCGAACTAACTATTAATATGTACTGAACTTTTGTTAGTAAATAGTAAACAAGTCTAGTTTGTGTAGTAATTGAAGTCTGTTATTACATTAACTATTGTATATACAATATGTTATTATCATTGTATATATAAGAACCAAAGTAAAACATCTATGATAATGTTGTAATACATAATAAGTGTTTACTTGTTTAATTTAATTTTGAAATTCTGTTTAAATAGTTAATTCAATGAATAAATTTCTCTAATACATTATTTTGAGAACAGTTACATATCAACTAGGCCCCTATAACATGAATGTACAGTAGTTTAAATACCTGATTATTGTAGATACTACTGATACATCTAGGTAATATAATAAGTATGAACATAAACTTTAATGTTGTGTTTTCTTATAATGTATTTTCTTGTTAATAGACTTAAATGACTATAAATAAAACAACAAAAATGTAAACAACACTGTAAATTTATTTGTGTTCTAGGTGTACATACTATTTAATGAACAATTCTGGTTGTAAGTCCCTTCAAAATGGACCTACAACATCCACTACAAAATGCATTGTCTGATCCATTTTAGAAGTAGTAATGTTATATACAATTCTACCTTCTTCAAAACAGACTAAAAAATAAGATAAAACAATGTTGTTGTGTGTGTGTGTGTGCATATGTACCTCATCCAAAACTACAGTAGATCATTATGATAAAATATCTGACTACTGTTCAGAAGATCCTTTCTGACGCCATCTCTGTGTAAAATATACCTTACTGTTCATCAAGATCTCTTTGCTATGGTCTGTTAGGCTACAAATACTATGTGTGGAGTAATCATCATGATAATTATAAAAACACAGTCCAAGAATACAATCAATAAACCAATAGTGGATTTTTCTGGATGGATGACATAACCCAATTATAAAATCATACTAGTAAAAAACCATTGGAAAGAACTTGAAAAACACAGTTGAAATAAGAATATTTTCCTGTGATATCTACAGTCATTTATACCAAATGCACCAGTACGTTATTAGTTGTGTAGTCTTCATATATATATTATTGTTTAGACACATCCTTCAAACACAGTCAGTTATGACAACCAGCTATATCATGATATTTATTTTACAACAATACATATACACATACCACTTTAACTGGAATCCCTTTTGCAAGACAGTGCTACTAATATAAGAATATTTTCTCTTATCAACTATATTTTCATTACATGCAAAAGAAATCTGTAACATACCTCAATTCTTGTTATAATCTCATTACATGGTGTGTAATTTTAAAACATCAATTTGTACTTTTTCAAATTCATTTCATTTATTAGTTATGTAGTGGTGAATAGGATAGATCTAAATGTACACACATAATGATTTCCTCAGTTTTTGATTATATCTAAATAATTGTTTATAACATTGTACAAGTAAGCATCCATAATTATATAATTATATTACATGGATTCTATTAACATTCAATTCATGTATGTTATACAGATAGTTAGTTAATATATGCTAGTACATTATTGTACCAACATTACATATGATGCATGGATGTTTCTCAGTAAATACTTGCATTATAGCTAGTTTTAGTGGTGCTACTATATACTCATCTCTAGTAAATCCAATGTGTTTTCCAAAACTCAGTAATAATACTGAAAAACCTGCTAAATTTATAGTATGATATACAGTCATACTCATGTATGAAACTCATATAACAAATTCATATATTATAAAGCATCCTATATTTATCATTAGTTGATGTTATCCTTTTATAATTAATCATGTTCTAATAATATTCATCTTTCTCCTCTACTTTCATCTATGCTGCTAGGAATGGTCTTCTTACATCATCAGAGATAAACAAATGGAAAAAGATTCAGTCCAGGAGAAAAACACAACTGTAATAAATTAATAGGGACAACATTTACAGCAATCATGAAATGAAGGAATCTTGTAGTAATAGTATATAATGGCAGAAGTTTTTTTGACAGGATGTTTTCTTCATTGGTTTTGGGTTACTGCTAGCCTGTGTGTAATGATGTTTATAACATTTATGTGAGGTTTAAACAATGTCAATATTATTTGATAGATTTATCTGAGTTAGTATGGTAGTATGTCAGTACCTTTTCATTATAGTGTAACCTTAATTGGCATCAGATTGAAATTATTGGAGCTTTAATTATGAGATATTGAGGATACATATAGTGGTATTAATTTATCGTTTTGACTTAAATTGTATGTCTTACAATTGTATATTCTTGCTTGTATTCGGTAGATTAATTATTGGATATTATTATGTCTTAAATTAAAACTGTTTTAATTTTTAAATTTTGTATATCATTTCCTCACTTCTACTAGTATATATATACATTTATTATTTATTAAAAACAGTATCAACAGTACTCGCGTCTGTGTTTAAAATCTCCTCTCTCTCTCTCTTCTTCGTCTCTCTTCTCTATATATATATATATTAATTATATATTTATTACTACATGTCCACAGTTGTGTACTTGATTCCAGCAGTGATCAACCTCAAAGTTATTATATTTCAATCCATTAATTAAATTTAATTCCTTTTTGGTTTCTTTCCATAGATAAACTATGCAAAAAATAGGATGTTTTAAACGTATGGGAAGTTGGTTGAGGTGTATGGGATAGTTCTTAGAATGTGAGGAAGGTTTTGTGAGGAGAAGGGTTATATTTGAATTAGGAATATTTGAAAGTTCTC
>NW_024535082.1:0-14766 GCF_016097555.1 Gigantopelta aegis
AACTGACCTGCTTTTCGGGAAGTAATCCCAACTAAAAACAGGCAAGACACAAACAACTGACCTGCTTTTCGGGAAGTAATCCCCAAACTAAAAACAGGCAAGACACAAACAACTGACCTGCTTTTCGGGAAGTAATCCCAACTAAAAACAGGCAAGACACAAACAACTGACCTGCTTTTCGGGAAGTAATCCCAACTAAAAACAGGCAAGACACAAACAACTGACCTGCTTTTCGGGAAGTAATCCCAACTAAAAACAGGCAAGACACAAACAACTGACCTGCTTTTCGGGAAGTAATCCCAACTAAAAACAGGCAAGACACAAACAACTGACCTGCTTTTCGGGAAGTAATCCCAACTAAAAACAGGCAAGACACAAACAACTGACCTGCTTTTCGGGAAGTAATCCCAACTAAAAACAGGCAAGACACAAACAACTGACCTGCTTTTCGGGAAGTAATCCAAACTAAAAACAGGCAAGACACAAACAACTGACCTGCTTTTCGGGAAGTAATCCCAACTAAAAACAGGCAAGACACAAACAACTGACCTGCTTTTCGGGAAGTAATCCCAACTAAAAACAGGCAAGACACAAACAACTGACCTGCTTTTCGGGAAGTAATCCCAACTAAAAACAGGCAAGACACAAACAACTGACCTGCTTTTCGGGAAGTAATCCCAACTAAAAACAGGCAAGACACAAACAACTGACCTGCTTTTCGGGAAGTAATCCCAACTAAAAACAGGCAAGACACAAACAACTGACCTGCTTTTCGGGAAGTAATCCCAACTAAAAACAGGCAAGACAGAAACAACTGACCTGCTTTTCGGGAAGTAATCCAAATAAAAACAGGCAAGACACAAACAACTGACCTGCTTTTCGGGAAGTAATCCCAACTAAAAACAGGCAAGACACAAACAACTGACCTGCTTTTCGGGAAGTAATCCCAACTAAAAACAGGCAAGACACAAACAACTGACCTGCTTTTCGGGAAGTAATCCAAACTAAAAACAGGCAAGACACAAACAACTGACCTGCTTTTCGGGAAGTAATCCCAACTAAAAACAGGCAAGACACAAACAACTGACCTGCTTTTCGGGAAGTAATCCCAACTAAAAACAGGCAAGACACAAACAACTGACCTGCTTTTCGGGAAGTAATCCCAACTAAAAACAGGCAAGACACAAACAACTGACCTGCTTTTCGGGAAGTAATCCCAACTAAAAACAGGCAAGACACAAACAACTGACCTGCTTTTCGGGAAGTAATCCCAACTAAAAACAGGCAAGACACAAACAACTGACCTGCTTTTCGGGAAGTAATCCCAACTAAAAACAGGCAAGACAGAAACAACTGACCTGCTTTTCGGGAAGTAATCCCAACTAAAAACAGGCAAGACACAAACAACTGACCTGCTTTTCGGGAAGTAATCCCAACTAAAAACAGGCAAGACACAAACAACTGACCTGCTTTTCGGGAAGTAATCTAAAAACCAACTAAAAACAGGCAAGACACAAACAACTGACCTGCTTTGCTTTTCGGGAAGTAATCCCAACTAAAAACAGGCAAGACAGAAACAACTGACCTGCTTTTCGGGAAGTAATCCCAACTAAAAACAGGCAAGACACAAACAACTGACCTGCTTTTCGGGAAGTAATCCCAACTAAAAACAGGCAAGACACAAACAACTGACCTGCTTTTCGGGAAGTAATCCCAACTAAAAACAGGCAAGACACAAACAACTGACCTGCTTTTCGGGAAGTAATCCCAACTAAAAACAGGCAAGACACAAACAACTGACCTGCTTTTCGGGAAGTAATCCCAACTAAAAACAGGCAAGACACAAACAACTGACCTGCTTTTCGGGAAGTAATCCCAACTAAAAACAGGCAAGACACAAACAACTGACCTGCTTTTCGGGAAGTAATCCCAACTAAAAACAGGCAAGACACAAACAACTGACCTGCTTTTCGGGAAGTAATCCCAACTAAAAACAGGCAAGACACAAACAACTGACCTGCTTTTCGGGAAGTAATCCCAACTAAAAACAGGCAAGACACAAACAACTGACCTGCTTTTCGGGAAGTAATCCCAACTAAAAACAGGCAAGACACAAACAACTGACCTGCTTTTCGGGAAGTAATCCAACTAAAACAGGCAAGACACAAACAACTGACCTGCTTTTCGGGAAGTAATCCCAACTAAAAACAGGCAAGACACAAACAACTGACCTGCTTTTCGGGAAGTAATCCCAACTAAAAACAGGCAAGACACAAACAACTGACCTGCTTTTCGGGAAGTAATCCCAACTAAAAACAGGCAAGACACAAACAACTGACCTGCTTTTCGGGAAGTAATCCCAACTAAAAACAGGCAAGACACAAACAACTGACCTGCTTTTCGGGAAGTAATCCCAACTAAAAACAGGCAAGACACAAACAACTGACCTGCTTTTCGGGAAGTAATCCCAACTAAAAACAGGCAAGACACAAACAACTGACCTGCTTTTCGGGAAGTAATCCCAACTAAAAACAGGCAAGACACAAACAACTGACCTGCTTTTCGGGAAGTAATCCCAACTAAAAACAGGCAAGACACAAACAACTGACCTGCTTTTCGGGAAGTAATCCCAACTAAAAACAGGCAAGACACAAACAACTGACCTGCTTTTCGGGAAGTAATCCCAACTAAAAACAGGCAAGACACAAACAACTGACCTGCTTTTCGGGAAGTAATCCCAACTAAAAACAGGCAAGACACAAACAACTGACCTGCTTTTCGGGAAGTAATCCCAACTAAAAACAGGCAAGACACAAACAACTGACCTGCTTTTCGGGAAGTAATCCAAACTAAAAACAGGCAAGACACAAACAACTGACCTGCTTTTCGGGAAGTAATCCCAACTAAAAACAGGCAAGACACAAACAACTGACCTAAAAACAGGCAAGACACAAACAACTGACCTGCTTTTCGGGAAGTAATCCCAACTAAAAACAGGCAAGACACAAACAACTGACCTGCTTTTCGGGAAGTAATCCCAACTAAAAACAGGCAAGACAAAACACTGACCTGCTTTTCGGGAAGTAATCCAAACTAAAAACAGGCAGCACACAAACAACTGACCTGCTTTTTAATCCCAACTAAAAACAGGCAAGTGACCTGCTTTTCGGGAAGTAATCCAAACTAAAAACAGGCAAGACACAAACAACTGACCTGCTTTTCGGGAAGTAATCCCAACTAAAAACAGGCAAGACACAAACTAATCCCAACTAAAAACAGGCAAGACACAAACAACTGACCTGCTTTTCGGGAAGTAATCCCAACTAAAAACAGGCAAGACACAAACAACTGACCTGCTTTTCGGGAAGTAATCCCAACTAAAAACAGGCAAGACACAAACAACTGACCTGCTTTTCGGGAAGTAATCCCAACTAAAAACAGGCAAGACACAAACAACTGACCTGCTTTTCGGGAAGTAATCCCAACTAAAAACAGGCAAGACACAAACAACTGACCTGCTTTTCGGGAAGTAATCCCAACTAAAAACAGGCAAGACACAAACAACTGACCTGCTTTTCGGGAAGTAAAAACAGGCAAGACACAAACAACTGATGCTTTTCGGGAAACTAAAAACAGGCAAGACACAAACAACTGACCTGCTTTTCGGGAAGTAATCCAAACTAAAAACAGGCAAGACACAAACAACTGACCTGCTTTTCGGGAAGTAATCCCAACTAAAAACAGGCAAGACAGAAACAACTGACCTGCTTTTCGGGAAGTAATCCAAACTAAAAACAGGCAAGACACAAACAACTGACCTGCATTTCGGGAAGTAATCCCAACTAAAAACAGGCAAGACACAAACAACTGACCTGCTTTTGTAATCGCAACTAAAAACAGGCAAGACACAAACAACTGACCTGCTTTTCGGGAAGTAATCCAACTAAAAACAGGCAAGACACAAACAACTGACCTGCTTTTCGGGAAGTAATCCCAACTAAAAACAACATTGAACAATAACAGTAAGCATGGCATTAAAACAGCTATACAATTGATAAAATATTAATTTGGAACATTGTCATAACCACTGGCCTTATTCTTGTTTCACTTGTGTACTGCATTTGTTATTTCGACTTCAGTGATTTCACTATCCAGGGCGTTGTATTTGAGATTCTGGTGTTATCATAATGAGAAAAAATATGATCCACCTTATTATTTCCGCTTGGTTCATTAGAAGCAAGGTCACAAACGTGTTTGTAAAAGTCATTATTACTTAGATCGGATTTCACACCTTGCATACGTTTTTGAAAATGTTTGTAAAATATTTTAGGTCTATATTTTCTTAGATAATTTAACATGTTACCTTGTTGGCACTTGTATTTTCGTTTCAATTTACATTGCAATGTCTTGTATAGCAAACATTTAAACTGGCTCGAGAACTATTTATTTGGTGGTAACCAGTGTGTAATAATACAGTCAATTTTCACGTGCACAATGGGGCGGAATTTGGCTCAGTGGGTTGAGTGCTTGCCTGAGGTGCTTGCGTCTCAGGATCGAACCACCTCTGTGGATCGATACAACTCATTTAGCGGTTTTCTCTTCCCGACCAGTGCACCACAACTGGTCAAAGGCCATGGTATGTGCTTTCCTGTCTGTGTAAAAGTGCATATAAAAGATCCCTTGCTATTAATGGAAACAATGTACCTGGTTTTCTCTGATTACTACGTGTCAGAATGACCAAATGCTTGACAACCAACAGTCGATGATTAATTAATCAATGTGCTCTAGCGGTGTCGTTAAACAGTCGATGATTAATTAACCAATGTGCTCTAGTGGTGTCGTTAAACGAAACAAACTTTAACTGTCTTGTTGTTGATCTATATTAGTGACACTGTAAAATGAATTACATCAAAGATACGATTGTGTGCGGACGAGTGGAAAATCCTGAAGTGAGTACAGATATCTTAAACATAGACCGTGAGCGAATCAAACGTTGGGAAAAAGGTCTGAAAAACAACTAAGACTATGATATTCAGTTGCATAATTATATTCAGTTACCAACAAGCCCGTCTCAGTTTAGACGACGTGCTAATACTGAAAGTTGAATGTCCCAAACATTTGGCTATGACATTTCATCAATCAGTGGCTGCCATTACCATATAAAGAGCCTTACCAACAAAGCAAGGCAAGTGATAAATTGCCTCAGATATTTCAAATATCGTCTCTCTGGAGTCGTTACATACAATATATAGATCTTTTCTCCTTCCAGTATTCGATAACTCTGATATAATTTGGGATAGCTGTTCTGACTGGCAGACAATATCATGAAAATATCCAACTATAGTCCGTCCAATCCTCCTACATAAATGTTTTTTTAATAAATAATTTTAGTTTGATTTGACGTATTCGAAATAACAAAAACAAATACTATTTGTTATAATTTAGAAAACAATCGGCTCAGAAATAACTAACTTGTAGTAAATTATATAATATGAAAAAAGGCGTTTCCTGAGGGCAAGACTATAGACGCTCTTAGAACGGTTTTTCAGGCACGGCGGAAGCAAGTCGACATTAGGTGGGGGGGGGGGGGACTGACTGAGGGTGCAAAGCAAAATTTCTAGGGGGTTCGCGGGTAAGCTCCCCTAAAAGTTTGAAAACTAGATTTCCTGAAATGCGAAATTCATTTCAGCCTTAAGAGTTGCTACCCTCCCCCCCCACCCCCACCCACCCCCGCCAGACACCCTGCTCCGCTGTGCCTTTTTGTGATGTTGTTAGGGGAACCTCACACCATCTTCTTCATAAAGAAATGGGTTTCTCATTGCTACTAGTAAAGCACGGACCATTCTTCTGTCACTGTCCACTGTTCTGGCTACATCACAATCCCCTTTAGCAGAAATAACTATATCATTTTGTTATTTGGTGATCTGCGTTTAACAGACTATAGTCCATGACTATTTTGTTTTTTTATTATTTATTTAACGACGCACTCAACGCATTTTATTTACTGTTATATGGCGTCAGCCATATGGATATGGACCACAGAGGTATTGAGAGAGGAAACCCGCTGTCGCCACTTCATGGGCTATTCTTTTCGATCAGCAGCAAGGGATCTTTTTTATATGCACTATCCCACAGACAGGATAGTACATACCACAGCCTTTGTTACATCAGTTGTGGAGCACTGGCTGGAACGAGATATAGCCCAATGGGTCCACCGAAGGGGATCGATCCTAGATCGACTGCGAATCAAACGAACGCTTTACCACTGGAGTACGTCCCGCCCCCTTCCATGACTATAAGAAACAGTAAACATTTTAGCCCTTATCCTGCCGCATTCTTTTTGCTAAATTTAAAGAATTTTCACCTGTTCTACATTTGTAGTAATTTTATTAAAATCCATGGGCATTTTAAGATGAAATTACACCCATATATACCATAATGATCCACCTACGTAATGATAGCATTTTGTAGATGGTTATTTTATTTATGTTACCATGGCAACAGCTGCAAATTTCAATATACAATTTTTTCATTAATAATTAAGAAAACATGAATAAAACACTACTTTTTTTTTTTAATTTAAGTGTATGCTGTGATGTATTAAGCATAGTGATTGATTTAAAGAAAACATTAAGCAGACTGCCATTTTTTTCAGAATAATAGGGTGCAATGCACATACTGTCATCAACAGTTTTTGTAAATTATGAAGATAATGTCCAACATTAACTATTATACATTTTTAGTAATATTATTAAAATCAGTTGACATTTCAGCATGAAATTATACACATATATACTAAGAATATCCATCTACGTAACGCTAACATTTTATAGTCAGTTATATTATTTATGTTACCATGGCAACAGCTGCAAATTTCAATATACCATATTTTCATTAATAATTATGAAAACTTTAATTAAAAACTAATATTTTTCTTTTAATTTAAGTCTATGCTGTGATTTATTAACCATACTGCTTGATGTAAAGAAAAAATTAAGTCGACAACCGCGGTTTGTCTGAAAAATAGGGTCAGATGCGCATTCGGCTATCATCGCATTTTTGTAAATTATGAACATAATTTCCAGCATTAACTATTATACATTTCTGGTAATATTATTAAAATCAGTTGACATTTCAGCATGAAATTACACACATATATACTAAGAATATCCACCTACGTAACGCTAACATTTTATAGTCAGTTATATTATTTATGTTACCATGGCAACAGCTGCAAATTTCAATATACCATATTTTCATTAATAATTATGAAAACTTTAATTAAAAACTAATATTTTTCTTTTAATTTAAGTCTATGCTGTGATTTATTAACCATACTGCTTGATGTAAAGAAAAAATTAAGTTGACAACTGCGTTTTTTCTGAAAAATAGGGTCAGATGCGCATTCGGCTATCAACACATTTTTGTAAATTATGAACATAATTTCCAACATTAACTATTATACATTTCTGGTAATATTATTAAAATCAGTTGACATTTCAGCATGAAATTACACACATATATACTAAGAATATCCACCTACGTAAGGCTAACATTTTATAGTCAGTTATATTATTTATGTTACTATGGCAACACCTGCAAATTTCAATATACCATATTTTTATTAATAATTATGTAAACTTTAATTAAAAACTTTTTTTTTTTTAAATTTAAGTCTATGCTGTGATTTATTAACCATACTGCTTGATGTAAAGAAAAAATTAAGTCGACAACCGCGGTTTGTCTGAAAAATAGGGTCAGATGCGCATTCGGCTATCATCGCATTTTTGTAAATTATGAACATAATTTCCAGCATTAACTATTATACATTTCTGGTAATATTATTAAAATCAGTTGACATTTCAGCATGAAATTACACACATATATACTAAGAATATCCACCTACGTAACGCTAACATTTTTTAGTCAGTTATATTATTTATGTTACCATGGCAACAGCTGCAAATTTCAATATACCATATTTTCATTAATAATTATGAAAACTTTAATTAAAAACTAATATTTTTTTTTTAATTTAAGTCTATGCTGTGATTTATTAACCATACTGCTTGATGTAAAGAAAAAATTAAGTCGACAACTGCGGTTTTTCTGAAAAATAGGGTCAGATGCGCATTCGGCTATCATCACATTTTTGTAAATTATGAACATAATTTCCAACATTAACTATTATACATTTCTGGTAATATTATTAAAATCAGTTGACATTTCAGCATGAAATTACACACATATATACTAAAAAAATCCACGCAAAAGGGTACTAACATTTTAACTCCGTTTTATGTTTCCTACCGGTTCATGCTTTGTGAATATAAGGTCATTGCATGTGAAAAACACATTAAAAACGGTTACATTCGATAAAACGCAGCTACTGTACAATAAAGTTCCAAAATGTGAATATTCGCAAAAACGCAGCCACGTGCAAACCATGTCACCACTGCACGTGCGTTGTCTGCACGTGCAACATGAACACCGACAGTCCAAAAGTACAGGGTGTTCGCTTGCCTGGCCTCTGTATCTGGCCGACAGTTGACAATCCAGGACATGCCACGTCTCAGTGAACCGCAGAGAAACAATGCCATCGGCCGACTAGACGCAGGCGAATCCAGAACGGCCGTTGCCAGCGCATTCCATGTGTCCCCAAGCACCATCTCCAGACTGTGGGACCGTTACCAGCAACATGGATCAACACGTGACCTCCCTAGATCCGGTCGACCACGGGTCACTACCCCCGGGCAGGACCGCTACATCCGGGTACGCCACCTTCGGGAACGATTGACTACTGCCACCTCCACAGGGCCGCAGCAGCAATACCAGGTTTGCGCAGGATATCCGACCAGACCGTACGGAACCGCCTACGTGAGGTAGGAATTCGTGCCAGACGTCCAGTTCGAGGTGTCATCTTAACACCACAACACCGTCGACTCCGACTGCAGTGGTGCCAGATTCATCGACAATGGCCTCAACTGCGATGGAGACAGGTGTGGTTCAGTGACGAGTCCCGATTTCTGCTCCGACGTCATGATGGAAGATGTCGCGTGTATAGGCGTCGTGGTGAATGTTATGCGGCAAACTGCGTGCAGGAAGTGGACAGATTCGGCGTGGGTAGTGTCATGGTGTGGGCAGCCATCTCACACACTGGCAGAACATGACCTGGTCCACGTGCAGGGCAACCTGAATGCACAGGGCTACATTGACCAGATCCTCCGGCCACACATCGTTCCAGTTATGGCCAACGCCAACGCAGTGTTCCAACATGACAACGCCAGGCCTCACACAGCACGTCTCACAACGGCTTTCCTACAGAACAACAACATTAATGTCCTTCCTTGGCCATCGACATCACCGGATTTGAACCCAATTGAGCATCTATGGGACGAGTTGGACCGACGCCTCCGACAGCGACAACCACAGCCCCAGACCCTGCCCGAGCTGGCAGCAGCCTTGCAGGCCGAGTGGGCCACCATCCCCCGGGACGTCATCCGTACTCTGGTTGCTTCAATGGGCAGGCGGTGCCAGGCAGTTGTCAACACACGCGGAGGCCACACCCGGTATTGACTCCAGATGACCTTGACCTTGATGGTGTGTCCTATCACTTACTCACAATGGACTAGAGTGAATTGTGAACAATCCTGCAACATTTGGTAATTATCGGACTCACCATTCAATAATTAAATCAATTCTCCAAATGTTACGACAATGTGGTTTTGCGTTTCTTCTTTTGAAGAGTATATATACTAAGAATATCCACCTACGTAAGGCTAACATTTTATAGTCAGTTATATTATTTATGTTACTATGGCAACACCTGCAAATTTCAATATACCATATTTTTATTAATAATTATGTAAACTTTAATTAAAAACTTTTTTTTTTTTAAATTTAAGTCTATGCTGTGATTTATTAACCATACTGCTTGATGTAAAGAAAAAATTAAGTCGACAACCGCGGTTTGTCTGAAAAATAGGGTCAGATGCGCATTCGGCTATCATCGCATTTTTGTAAATTATGAACATAATTTCCAGCATTAACTATTATACATTTCTGGTAATATTATTAAAATCAGTTGACATTTCAGCATGAAATTACACACATATATACTAAGAATATCCACCTACGTAACGCTAACATTTTTTAGTCAGTTATATTATTTGTGTTACCATGGCAACAGCTGCAATTTCAATATACCATATTTTCATTAATAATTATGAAAACTTTAATTAAAAACTAATATTTTTCTTTTAATTTAAGTCTATGCTGTGATTTATTAACCATACTGCTTGATGTAAAGAAAAAATTAAGTTGACAACTGCGTTTTTTCTGAAAAATAGGGTCAGATGCGCATTCGGCTATCAACACATTTTTGTAAATTATGAACATAATTTCCAACATTAACTATTATACATTTCTGGTAATATTATTAAAATCAGTTGACATTTCAGCATGAAATTACACACATATATACTAAGAATATCCACCTACGTAAGGCTAACATTTTATAGTCAGTTATATTATTTATGTTACTATGTCAACACCTGCAAATTTCAATATACCATATTTTTATTAATAATTATGAAAACTTTAATTAAAAACTTCTTTTTAAAAAAAATTTAAGTCTATGCTGTGATTTATTAACCATACTGCTTGATGTAAAGAAAAAATTAAGTCGACAACCGCGGTTTGTCTAAAAAAATAGGGTCAGATGCGCATTCGGCTATCATCGCATTTTTGTAAATTATGAACATAATTTCCAGCATTAACTATTATACATTTCTGGTAATATTATTAAAATCAGTTGACATTTCAGCATGAAATTACACACATATACTCTTCAAAAAAAGAAACGCAAAAGGGTACAAATGGGTTATAACTCCGATTTTATGTTTCCTACCGGTTCATGCTTTGTGAATATAAGGTCATTGCATGTCCCAAACACATTCCCACGGTTACATTCGATAAAAACGCAGCTACTGTACAATAAAGTTCCAAAATGTGAATATTCGCAAAAACGCAGCCACGTGCAAACCATGTCACCACTGCACGTGCGTTGTCTGCACGTGCAACATGAACACCGACAGTATAAAAGTACAGGGTGTTCGCTTGCCTGGCCTCTGTATCTGGCCGACAGTTGACAATCCAGGACATGCCACGTCTCAGTGAACCGCAGTAAACAATGCCATCGGCCGACTAGACGCAGGCGAATCCAGAACGGCCGTTGCCAGCGCATTCCATGGTAATATTATTAAAATCAGTTGACCGTTCAGCATGAAATTACACCTCCCTATATACTAAGAATATCCCCCGGGCAGTACCGCTAACATCCGGGTACGTCAGTTATATTATTGACTGTTACCATGGCAGCAAACAGGCTGCATAATTTCAATACGGAACCCATATTTTCATTAATAATTATGAAGACGTCCAGTTAATTAAAAAACTCGACTCCGACTTTGCCATATTTAATTTAAGTCTATGCTGTGATTTATTAACCATACTGCTTGATGATGGAAGAAAGGCGTCGTGGTGAATGTATGCGACAAACTGCGTTTTTTCTGAAAAATAGGGTCAGATGCGCATTCGGCTATCACACACTTTTTGTAAATTATGAACATAGGGCAACCATGCACATTAACTATTATACATTTCTGGTAACATCGTAAAATCAGTATGACATTTCAGCATGAAATTACAACATATACGCTAAGAATATCCACAACGCCAGGCCTAACATTTTATAGTCAGTTATATTATTTATGTTTCCTATGGAACAACTGCAAATTTCAATATACCATATTTTCATTAATAATCTATGAAAACTTTAATTAAAAACAATATTTTTCTTTTAATTTAAGTCTATGCTGTGATTTATTAACCATACTGCTTGATGTAAAGAAAAAATTAAGTTGACAACGGTGCAGGTTTGTTCTGAAAAATAGGGTCAGATGCGCATTCGGCTATCACTTACTCACATTTTTGTAAATTATGAACATAATTTCCAACATTAACTATTATACATTTCTGGTAATATTATTAAAATCAGTTGACATTTCAGCATGAAATTACAGTATATATACTAAGAATATCCACCTACGTAAGGCTAACATTTTATAGTCAGTTATATTATTTATGTTACTATGGCAACACCTGCAAATTTCAATATACCATATTTTTATTAATAATTATGAAAACTTTAATTAAAAACTTTTTTTTTTTTTAAATTTAAGTCTATGCTGTGATTTATTAACCATACTGCTTGATGTAAAGAAAAAATTAAGTCGACAACCGCGGTTTGTCTGAAAAATAGGGTCAGATGCGCATTCGGCTATCATCGCATTTTTGTAAATTATGAACATAATTTCCAGCATTAACTATTATACATTTCTGGTAATATTATTAAAATCAGTTGACATTTCAGCATGAAATTACACACATATATACTAAGAATATCCACCTACGTAACGCTAACATTTTTTAGTCAGTTATATTATTTGTGTTACCATGGCAACAGCTGCAAATTTCAATATACCATATTTTCATTAATAATTATGAAAACTTTAATTAAAAACTAATATTTTTCTTTTAATTTAAGTCTATGCTGTGATTTATTAACCATACTGCTTGATGTAAAGAAAAAATTAAGTTGACAACTGCGTTTTTTCTGAAAAATAGGGTCAGATGCGCATTCGGCTATCAACACATTTTTGTAAATTATGAACATAATTTCCAACATTAACTATTATACATTTCTGGTAATATTATTAAAATCAGTTGACATTTCAGCATGAAATTACACACATATATACTAAGAATATCCACCTACGTAAGGCTAACATTTTATAGTCAGTTATATTATTTATGTTACTATGTCAACACCTGCAAATTTCAATATACCATATTTTTATTAATAATTATGAAAACTTTAATTAAAAACTTCTTTTTTTTAAAAATTTAAGTCTATGCTGTGATTTATTAACCATACTGCTTGATGTAAAGAAAAAATTAAGTCGACAACCGCGGTTTGTCTAAAAAAATAGGGTCAGATGCGCATTCGGCTATCATCGCATTTTTGTAAATTATGAACATAATTTCCAGCATTAACTATTATACATTTCTGGTAATATTATTAAAATCAGTTGACATTTCAGCATGAAATTACACACATATATACTAAGAATATCCACCTACGTAAGGCTAACATTTTATAGTCAGTTATATTATTTATGTTACTATGGCAACACCTGCAAATTTCAATATACCATATTTTCATTAATAATTATGAAAACTTTAATTAAAAACTTTTTTTTTTTAAATTTAAGTCTATGCTGTGATTTATTAACCATACTGCTTGATGTAAAGAAAAAATTAAGTCGACAACCGCGGTTTGTCTGAAAAATAGGGTCAGATGCGCATTCGGCTATCATCGCATTTTTGTAAATTATGAACATAATTTCCAGCATTAACTATTATACATTTCTGGTAATATTATTAAAATCAGTTGACATTTCAGCATGAAATTACACACATATATACTAAGAATATCCACCTACGTAAGGCTAACATTTTTTAGTCAGTTATATTATTTGTGTTACCATGGCAACAGCTGCAAATTTCAATATACCATATTTTCATTAATAATTATGAAAACTTTAATTAAAAACTAATATTTTTCTTTTAATTTAAGTCTATGCTGTGATTTATTAACCATACTGCTTGATGTAAAGAAAAAATTAAGTTGACAACTGCGTTTTTTCTGAAAAATAGGGTCAGATGCGCATTCGGCTATCAACACATTTTTGTAAATTATGAACATAATTTCCAACATTAACTATTATACATTTCTGGTAATATTATTAAAATCAGTTGACATTTCAGCATGAAATTACACACATATATACTAAGAATATCCACCTACGTAAGGCTAACATTTTATAGTCAGTTATATTATTTATGTTACTATGGCAACACCTGCAAATTTCAATATACCATATTTTTATTAATAATTATGAAAACTTTAATTAAAAACTAATATTTTTCTTTTAATTTAAGTCTATGCTGTGATTTATTAACCATACTGCTTGATGTAAAGAAAAAATTAAGTTGACAACTGCGTTTTTTCTGAAAAATAGGGTCAGATGCGCATTCGGCTATCAACACATTTTTGTAAATTATGAACATAATTTCCAACATTAACTATTATACATTTCTGGTAATATTATTAAAATCAGTTGACATTTCAGCATGAAATTACACACATATATACTAAGAATATCCACCTACGTAAGGCTAACATTTTATAGTCAGTTATATTATTTATGTTACTATGGCAACACCTGCAAATTTCAATATACCATATTTTTATTAATAATTATGAAAACTTTAATTAAAAACTTCTTTTTTTTTAAATTTAAGTCTATGCTGTGATTTATTAACCATACTGCTTGATGTAAAGAAAAAATTAAGTCGACAACCGCGGTTTGTCTGAAAAATAGGGTCAGATGCGCATTCGGCTATCATCGCATTTTTGTAAATTATGAACATAATTTCCAGCATTAACTATTATACATTTCTGGTAATATTATTAAAATCAGTTGACATTTCAGCATGAAATTACACACAAACTTCGCAAAACGCAGCCACGTGCAAACCATGTCACCACTGCACGTGCGTTGTCTGCACGTGCAACATGAACACCGACAGTATAAAAGTACGGGTGTTCGCTTGCCTGGCCTCTGTATCTGCCCAGTTGAC
>NW_024535083.1:0-14694 GCF_016097555.1 Gigantopelta aegis
CCCGTTTGGGTGAATTTAAAAACCTTCCTTTTACATTTATATTATCCTTTCCCCTAAAAGCGAGAACAAACATTTACAATCCTTTTAAATGAAGTCCTTTTGTATTGGCTAATTGAAGGGTTGTTTTTGTCTCTTTTCTTTATATTTACCCTTTTCTTGTTTAAAAACTTCAATTGCTTGAATAAAAAGTTTTGAGTGTTGTTAAGAGTGAAGCACTAAATTGATTCTCACTGAGGATTCCTGTATGTTTTTCTGGACTTAATCACCTGTTTCTAATTATTTTACTTTCATATGGTTATTGTACTATTTTTATATTATCTTTTTTTGCGTTTGCATACTTTTCTATGTAAATTACTATCGTTTTTAACATGTATTTGTTTGTTAAACTATTCTATCATAGTGCAAACACCCACTTATACCCTCAAACCCCTATCTTACGCTTTTTTTTCTAATTGGGTTTTATATAATTTTTTTCTAGGGCTGTTATATCATTTTTATCGCAGTACGTGTGCCGTCGTGTCATCCCTGATAAGGTTAAAGCCTCAGATATGTTCATAAGAGAAAGACTAAAGAAAACCCGAGTATGTGTTTTTTATGATACATCTAGCTATACATATACATTTGTATTATATGCTTATAATTAGTCCTTATTGTGTGTAAGTGATCTTATTATATAATATATAATATATATATACTCTTATTAGTCCCATTTATATCATTTTGCATGTGTACCTATTACTTATAAACATCCATGTTTTTAACTACACAGCAGACTTGAGGAGAGACAGGCTATATATTAATAAATGGCCTTTATACAAAATCCATCGAGTAACGTTGTTTTGAAGTGCTTCCAAGTTGACACTATTGTCAAGTGAAGGAGTAAAAAAGAAAACGCTTGACGACCTTTGGTCTTGAAGCCTCTCTCTTGGAATCTTAATTGAAAAGTTGCTAAACATAGTTGATAAAGAAAGAGTAATAGATCAAAATCTCAACGTGAAAAAATACAACCATGCATATGAGAAAAATGGTCCTTTTTTGCACACAAATTAACTCAGACAGTGTCCCCAAAATGGGAATTGTAACTTGACTTTCTATTTAAATTTAAGCTATATACGGTTCTAGAAACAGTATTGTAAATATATCTATATATAACATATAATTCCCTTTAATTTGGTTACATAATTAATTTTGTTGGTTAATTTAAGGTATATAGGATTGGATGAGGATAGTTTCAGGACCTGTCACCTATCAATGTCAGGATAGTGTTGGATATTGTGCTCGGGTACTGCAACATTATATCTCCAGTATCACAGTCTAACATTTAACATCTACCTGCTGTTGATCAAGTATTTAGAAGTTTAAAGTACAAGTGTTATCATGTTTAATATACTTTTTTATACCGCAAAGTGTGAACTCATGATGAGGCGGCCTTGATGATGTCATTTCTTTTTTCCAGAACGGTAAAGATTTGGTCCTCATGTAGGTGTGCATGGTTTACTGCTTCTTTTCCATAGGGGCTGACAGCACAAACAAACAGAGCAATTTTTGATGACTATTCACCAGAACTTTAAAAAAAAAAAAAAAAAAAAACATCCTTTCAATATCAAAATCATACTGAGTCCATCGGGGTACGTAATTACCACAATACAAGAGTTACCAATAGCTTCCCATTATGGATGGGGTGCGACGTCCTCATGCATATCATTTGAGTCAAGTAAACGTAGTAATTGAGAGTACTCTTGCCATTGGAAGTAGTCCTTTTGGAGGTGTATAATGCAAAATCAAGTAAAAAGCAAAGGATTAAAGTGTAGTAGGCCCTCCAGTCCAAGTAAGCCAATCGTGAAAGATGGGTGTGTTGGGCAAGGGGAGAGTATTCACTATTTTTTCAATTTTTGACCCTACAAAGCATCAGACACGTCCTTTATGGGGGTTTAGGGATAGACCTGCGTAATAACAAGCGATGGAACCTCTCGTGAAAGATGAATTATGTCAGAGCGATGGAGCTATAGGGCTTCACTCCATGACCCGGGAGAAGTGAAGGTTAACTCACTCTTATACTTACCTGATATATTGGGGGAAAACTACATTCTATATATAATAGCTTTAACAAAATTTCTGAAGAAAATGGCCTTGATGAAAGGCACCACACAAGTGAAGCACAAAGCACGCTTGTGATAAAATCCAACAGGAAAGGCTGTACCGCGTCACCCCTCTAAAAACACCCCCTCCAAGCAATTGTCCCCCAAGCCATTTTTGAAACACTTCACAATACACATATCTCTAAATGACGATGTGGAGAAATCCATGATATAAGTGAATTAATCCCTAACAATGCACGGAGAATTCATACCATCCTGATCGTAGGGGAATGCCTAAACTCATATGGTCATGATGCCTGTTCAAAAGCTATCTCGTTCGTATCCAGGATGGGTTATTACTCTTTACTCCTTTCCACTTCTATTAAGTGTTTCTGACACATTAATTTAAATATTAATGAATTATTGTCAACTAGATATAGACAGGTTATGTTAAGGCTTTATATCTGTGAAATGGCAGCACTTTTTTTGTATTATACAGAGGTGTTTATAACTGAACACAATCATAATGATTAGTATCCTGCAATGGGTCCTGTTAAATACCAAAGGGTATGTAGATATCTGCAATTAATTTGTTATAAAACAGTTTTGATATAACCAATATATACAATTGAAAATGCCTGAACACATAATCAATTGGCTCTTACAGATCCTGTATTCTTTATAATTCATTTATGGTTTTGTTACTCAGGTGACACGGACCCTGGTGTTGTATCACGTTTCAAGACCCATCGGTAATATCTTCTGCCCATCCAAATCAATTCACTTTAGGTATCATCATGGAACTTTACAGGTCAACAAGATAGGGTTAAGGAACCTGATAACTCATGATGATTTGGCCTATTTTTCTAGTTTCTCTTACAGAGCCCTATTGTTAATCCACCAACCTGAATATCATCAACACCAATCAACCTTGGCATCACAGCAGGAAAGCTCAAACTGTTTTACATCATTCTTGTCAGACTCCAAACCTGTTTTGATTGTTTGATCCCCCGTTATTGTTTGGGGAGGAATGTGAATTAACCTTTCGACCTTATTAATAATGTCTTTTTGTGGTGTGGAACATAGTGGTTGTCCTGTTGTGCTCAATTGTGTCCCATTGGTTTTATTTTTGTTTTCGCTAGCCCGTAGTTTCATTCTTCGTTTTTATCTTATCCTTTTTTATGTAGTTTTATACCTCAGCTAGTTTTTTACAACAGTCTAAGCCTCTAGCCACAATATATTTAAAACCTCTCAGCAACCCCCTTTCCTGTGGGATCTAACAGGCGCAATACATACCATCTATTTTAACAGGGCTTGAAAGAGTGAGAAGCCTCTGTAAAAAACATATCACAGGAAATGTGAATAGTTCTTGTAATTATTTGCCTCCTTACTTTCTGGTCAGATCATTTACACTCTCTCACCTAGTCCCGCTAGATGCCGTCTCTGTCACTATCATCTTTTAGGCTGTGGACAAAATGACCTTCAGACACATACCCCATTTATGTCATCCACATGTACCTAGATCTTTTTTCTTTGTTTTACAAGTTTGTTAAGGGCATGTACTGGCTTTTTGAGATTATCTGTCTCTTTGCATAATATATTACCATAGCGTTTCGTCCAATACTGTGCCTCAACAGTGAGATTGGGTAAAATAGTCGATAACAGGTAAGATCCAACAATTTACAGTTTTATCATAATGACTCATAATACCCTGGTGGATAAAGTTATCTACTATGTAAATAGATATCATCTGATTTCAAGAACTGACGGGATATTGTAATCAAAAGTCTGTGTTATTTACTACATTTTATTTATCAGATGTTTTTTGAAGTGTAATCAGTAGTATGTAGGTGAAACCATTGAAAAACTCATATTATTGTATAAACATCTAAAGTATAGGATGAATTAAAAACGATACATAGACACTGGCGAAGAATCTAAAAATCCCTTTTTGCTTGGGTGAAGATTACCTTTTTTGTTCAAGAAAATCACATTTCACCAACATTAAAGTAGGGCTGGTGTCTCAAGCAATACGACGATGCGTGCCGGGAATATTAAAATAGTTTCTGACTGTTTTAGTACACTGAAATACTAGCAATTGTCCTTCTGTGGGTCCGCACTCATTTAAACGATGAGAGTTCCAATCTTTAAGTAACCATTTTAATGAAACTACCATTGGGGAGTAGACAGACATTAACCCTATCTTTTCTATTGAGCAGGTTGGGACCGATTACAATCATAACTCAATATACATCATTGTACATTTTTATGCTGTAATCTCAACTCATAATCAACTTTTCCGTAAATAATGAATCATTAAATCCATAAATTTTAAAATCATACAAAGTAATTTACTGTAATCACAAAGTGATTACAGTATTACAGTAGCCTTTGTAAGGTAAGTACATGGAACAAGTAACCTGTTGCTTGGGTTAAGCATCCTGCTTGATGTTTTATTTATAAAAATGAAGGCATGAAAGGACAATATGATTATACCTGGAATTACATCATTGTATCTTGCAGCTGAATGTAAATCCCTATATATACTTGTCACTGCTAGGCACTGTAATCTTGAACTTGTAATAATAATATGTATATTCCTCAAATCACATGCACACAAATTATAAATTTTCATAACAATTATTAAATTCTGGAAGGTGCAACCTCTATAATCAGAAATAAGGGTAGCTTCACGTGGTGCTAGAGTAAGATCTAGAGATGAACACTCAAAAAACACACAATCAACTTTTAAAGTGGGAGTAAAGGGCTGTTAATAACACAACTGATAGTTTTGACACTTGTATACAGACTTTGGCCTTTAATGAAAGTGAAGAGTATGATGATTGTTTTTTTATGAGATTTGATAGTTTCTGGTAAATAATTTTCGTAAATGAAGCCTAGATAAAAAATGGCAGACTTGAAACAATAGCATAACATGTAAATTTTTTTTTCCAGAATAATAATTATATTTCTTAATACCACTATTACATAGTGATAAACCACAGCTTATATTAGTGTCTAGAGTGTATAATGATTACTCCTGATTTCACCTTGCTTATAGAGAGGAATACCTGGGGAACGTAATATACTAACTCCCCTTGTGGTGCAGATTTAATTAGTGATCAATGCAAGTAGGGTTGATTAATTATGTAGATATCAATACCAAACCACCATGTCATTGTATAAGCAATTGTCTCTGGACACATCACAGTAACCTTTTCCCTGTTTTTTAGTTTTTTCTTTGCCACTTTTAGTTTAGGTATTGGTAACACAAGCAGTGACAACTTTTGTGTCCCCTGCTGCCATTGCTAACAGTTAAATTGATGACAATGATTTTTATATTTTGTAGCATCTCATTGTCTTCTCTCATATCTAGAAGCCTCTAGCATCATTATATTTAAAGTCTCAGAAATCCAATTTCCTGTGGGATCTAACCAGCACATAAATACCATCTTTTAACAAGGATTGAAGAGTGAGTAAGCTTATAAAAATATATAGATATCACTAATTACAGAGAAACAGTCAAGAGTGATTTGATCTCAACAGGAGAATACTTTTAGAAAAGGACATTTACCAATAATCAATGGTAGGGTGTATAATACTCATCAAGATTATTAAGCCAAAAAATAACTTTCAACTCTTCCAATGACGCAGGTATCAAAGTAGCAAACTTTTACTTTTGTGTTAAATATACCTGATATATGTGGTGAGCTCATAGTTAAAGTAATACCTGATAGCTCAGACATGTCAACTTTAGGTTGTTCAAAGAGTTGCCAGTACACCCTCCCAAATTTTGGGGCAAACAAAAACGAGTGTACTTTCTATTAATGCAACACAAAAAACCTTTTTCTCTAACTCTTGACTTGATAAGAATACCTAACTAAATGCAGATGCTGTTGACAGCTGCTTTTTAAGAGCATTTCAAACTGTTTCCTGTACATGGCCATGTTCAATGAATGATGCTTTTAAACATTTCTCATACATAAAGAGATAAAATAGACACTTTCCACAATATAAGAGAAGGTACTATAGTCAGTGTAAACATGTTATTACTTAATATGGAAGAGGTGGAGTTATCAAATTTATACAAAAGTATTTAGAGTAAAACCAAAAGTATCATCATGATTATAATAACTAAATATTATTGATCTATTACTTAATTAACTGTTTTATATAATATTATATAATCTAGTAAAACAGTATTCATTACTATCTAACCTGACGCCATCAATTGATTTTGGGATTGGCACCAGCCTCTATCAAGGCTGTATAACAGTTGATTGCCAGTAAGAGCGTCTGAATGGAGAGGAGTCCCATTGCCTCTAAATTAATAATACAAGATAATGGTATTTACTTAATACTCAATTACTACTATATTACACACATGACAATAATCCATTAATCATATAGCTAATGTGATAATCATAACTGAGACTATAAAGTTTATGTTGATAACATAAGAACAATACATTAATACTTAATACATGATATATTATGATATTACATTACTTAATATATAATATTAACTGAACTATATCTGACAATGGGGACTATATAAGAGTTTATAGAGATGATCTTAGATTTAAAACAGTATTCAGTTCAATTATAACTAACAATTAACTGGTTTATTTATGTTTTAATAAATTAACTATAGAGCTACTATGTATTAATACTTCAGTATATGATTATATCTTATTGTTAATAGAAGTATACTACTAATATGTAGAGGAGTATGTTAACAGTGGACTAGATTGAACTGACTGTATGAATAATTTTTATTTTTTTTCCAATAATTATGTGGAAAAAAAAAGGAATTGTAAACTTGTCATTTATTAGACTAATAAAAAGAACTAAGTACAGAACCCTCACTGCAGTAGTAGCTAATTATAGAAATATTAATTTGTCATACTGGTACTGATAACATTTTGATTATAATTATAATGATGTATTTCAAAAACTATAGGTATGGCAATGTTTGCCTATACTGATGATTGTGACATCAACAAAGTTGTGATAGTTCTTAAGACTCTTTTTTGCTAAGATATAAGGTATTTGGTAACAAGTGTCTAACACATATACTTTTAATTAGACATGAATTACACATGTCATTGTATACACAATTTTTGTAAACATGTGGCATCCCATCATGATATAGCTGCTTCCAACATTGTCCCATGGATGACATGGTACACATGTGGTTTTCTATCTTTCATGTACAACTATTTCAACATGTACCTAGTGGGTATAGCTATTTCCATGGATCCATAGATAACTTGATATACATATACATTTTATCATGTAATCTTGTGATATAAATTACTTATACAAAGTGTCCTCATGATTTAACTACTTCAATTGATACATTGTGTCCATTAATGACATAATACACATATACATTTCCATTATGTATCCTGTGGTATAATTACTTATACAAGATGTCCCTAGTGGTTTAACTACTTCAATGGATGTATTGTATCTATGGAAGACATAATACACACATGACATCCTGTACTACTGATACATGAGGGATTGTACTGTATGTATGTGATCCATAGACATATACTAATTTGATGTTTATTAATATGTAATGATTACAAACCACAGTTATATAATATTACATAGTTAATAAAATTCCTTTTCAACAACTGTACACATGGTAGACCAGCTCTTCCTCTCTAAGCAAAGGGTCTGGCCTTGCAAGACTAATACATTAAACTGTAGAATTTGTAAACTACAATTAACAGAACTCTATATAGTCAGGGGCGTACTGAAAAAAATTGATGGTAGGGCACCGGACGTAGGCGTGGTTATCAAAAACGTGGTAATGGTATTACAGTATAAAATAATTAGTTATGAATATAATAATAATAATTATTATTATACAAAAATTTAAATTAATTAATAATGAATATAATTATCAATGACGTTTGATGCCCGGGCCCAGGCCCGGGTAGGCCCGGGCCCAGATACGCCACTGTATATGTCCCTGTACAAAGTATAATTCTAAGTTGATCCAATGTTATACATATGATATTGAACCGGGAACCTATCCAGGTTAAGAAACAGTATTGAAATATAAACCCCAATTAGTCCATGTATTATATATAAAGTCACATTACAATATTGTGGTAATATTTATATGCTAAGAGTTAAAAACTTTATTTAACAAAGTATATATCATGAACAAACTATAATGAAACAAAGAGTCATATATGTACATGATTCACATCTCTCATTGTCAAATACTGTATTGCTAAAAGTCATTGGCTAGTCAGTCAAAGTATATAATTATTAAAAGTTTGATCTATATTTTATATATCTCTTATATTATAGTGTTATAACACTCAAATAATATGGAAATGTTTACATATTATCTTGAATACAAACATGTGAGGTCAGTTTTACAATAATCTTAATGTTATCATGATGATACAAAGTTATTTATAATTCTATTATCTTAAAGTTTACAGTGAAGAGTACATATACATGTACAGGGTAGTTCTATTCTAGTCTATTTGAATGGATCTATTACTATATCTAAAGAAGACCTGATTAGTAAATTAATTAAACTTAAGTGACAACCCTATAACATCTACAAAACATACCAACTAACATAAGAACACTTTTCCAAATGATAATTACTGTACCTAATATATTATGTAATGTTTATGTAATAATATGTAGACTTGACTTATGTAATTTCTGTTGTTAATTAGACAATAATTAAGCTCCCAAAGGAATGCATTTAACCATGACATCACTTCCTGTAGTCAGTATATTTATAAGTGTATCCCTTCGAGCATAATTTCATCAGAAGAAAGGTAAACTATCTGAGAATTTATTCTATTGGTTACATGTAGGATAGTTCAGTCATCATGAACATTTCCTTCAACTATCCTATAGAAGAAAATGTGTGATGTTGGTTAGAAACTGATAGTTTCATATATATTTATGATATTTATTTTTAGATAAAGAAAACCATGCAAACAGTGCTAACATTCCTCTCATATCCAGACAAGAGTGCAGCCTCATCAGCTATTACCAGCAGACATTCAAGAACCAATGCACTGTTGCATGATACTTGAACAGTTAAAGAAAAGCTGTTACACATGGTATTTGTTGTACAACTATTCTATCAGTATGATAAGAGACAATACAACCAGCTGTATATCAGTCAATACACTATCTTACAAGCAGTTATCATAGTTACATAATTGGAGTTTTACAGTATATACATTTATTTCTAGGTGCTGCATATCGTTTTTATCGCAATAAGTGTGAAGCAGCGTCAGCCCTGAGAAGAGGTAAAGCCTCAGATAATGTCATAAGAAGAAGGAGACATGAAAGAAAAACCAAAGTATGTGGTTTTTATAATACATAACTAGCTATTACATATAAATTGTATATATACTTTATAAATGAAGTCTTATTGTGTTTAAGTGCTATATATATATATATATACATCTTAATTAGTCCAATGATATCATTTTGCATGTGTACCTATTACTTATAAACATCCATGTTTTTACTACACAGAAACTTGAGGAGAGATGGGCTATATTGAATAAAATGGACTTCAATGACAAAAGACATCGAGAACGTTGGTTTGAAGTGCTTCAAGTTGACACTATGTCAAGTGAAGAGAGTGATAAAGAAAACGATGAAGACATTTTGGTCTTGAAGCCTCTCTCTTGGAAGATCTTCTGAATTTGAAAAGTTGCTAAACATTATTGATAAGAAGAGAAGAGATCATCTCAAGAAAAAAGGGCAACTAATGAAGAGAGTAAATGGTCCTTTTTTGGTATGAAATCAACAGACAGTGTCCCAAAATGGGATTGAACTTGACTTTCTATTTAAATGTAAAGCTATATAGGTTCTAGAAAACAGTATTGTAATATATATATATAACATATAATTAACTTTAATTTGTTGACATAATAATTAATTTGTTGTTTAATTTAAGGCTAGGATTGGATGAGGATAGGTTCAGGACATGTCACCTATCAATGTCAGGATAGGTGTTGGATATTGTGCTCTGTACTGCAACATTATATCTACAGTATAGTGGTAACTATCCTTGTTGACAAACAGGTAACAGAATTTGACCTATCCTTAAACAATAATGGACAAAAAATGAATCAGTACAGTTGAGTTTTACACTAGTGTTTCAAAGTGTTACTGTGTATATACAGTTCTTACTTTAACAGAGTTCTTACTTGATTTTTGGAAATACTATTACTACTTGTTGTGTGTGTTTTTGAAATGGCTGAAGACATAACTACTCCTGACCCTCTAGTTATTCAAGGCACTCCTGTTACTCAAGCACAGTTTAATACTCAGCTACAAGTTATAAATTCATTCAAGAAGGTAATCAATGAGCAGTTTACAAACTTAAACGACAAAGCTACAGAGCAGTTCTCAGGAAATTTAAACTTATAGAATTCTATAGGAGAGGTAATGAGACCAATATCATTTTAACAAAGGTATACATGTGGAAAGAAACTTTCCTCAAAACTCAGTGATGAGTTGGAGAAGATAACACCAAGTGATGTAAGGGGAACAGATTCTCTTCAAGAGGCAAAAGACACTATAAAGAAATGTCAGTAACTACTATATGAAAGACAGATATTAATAGTTAGCTGATAGATCAGAACATAGCTAGTATTGTAACAGAGTATAATGTAAATAATTTAGCTTCAATTCTGAGGATGTGAGGTACATTGTAAAAACTGAAAAAGCAGCTGAAAGAAATCCATTAAAAGAATGTGTGCCAATAAAACAGTTAAGAGCAAAGCCTCTATCCCTAGATTAAACTCCCACCCAATCTCTTAATGGTACAAATGACAGGCCAAGAGCAGTAGTGGATGTCATCCCTACTATGGTTACCAGTTAGTTTCTGATGATTTCAGAAATACTTTTCCCATTGGTCCATGTTTTCACATAGTGAATTTGAACATTTAGGACCACACCTGTCCCAGATTAACTATTTACATGACCCTAAATAATATAACAGCACTAGATAGTGAACATGGTAATAGTACTATAGACTAGCTATAACTAACAGCTGGTAAATCATATTGTGTGCCATTTAATGATAATAGCCTGTGAGACACTAGCAGCCAGTACATTAAGATGTTAGGTTGTTAACAAATGGTTCACTGTGAAAGTGCTTAAAATAAGCTTCCTTAAGACACACCTTATTCTTTTAATATATCATTGTTATAAGGTTACTTAAACTTCAATACTGTTTTTAAGTAACTTTTTAAGCATGGGATCCCTATAACTTGAACTGTACAGCTATGATATAAAATTATGTAAGCATTAACCATGGTACTACCTCACATATAAACCATGAGGAATTAAAATGTCAGATACAATATACACTGGAGAAGAATCTAAAATGCTATTTTTGCTTTGTGAAGAAGATTACTCTTTTGTTCAAAGAAAATTAAATTTCGACAACATTAAAGTATGGTGTGCTCAAGCATACAAATAAAAGAAATTGAATGATTAAAATAGTTTCTGACTGTTTAGTAACTGAATACTATAATTGTTTCTGTGTCACTTGAAAGTGAGTAGGTCATCTTTAAGTAGCCATTTTAAGAACTAACATTGTAGACAGACTCACTGGCTTTTCTATTGAGCAGGGTTGGACCGATTACAATCATAATCAATTACAATCAATTACATTTTATGCTGTAATCTCAATCGTAATCAACTTTCCAGAAATAATGTAATCAGTAATCATAATTATAATCAGACAAAGTAATTGCTGTAATCACAAGTGATTACAGCAATTACAGTAGCCTTTGTAAGTAGTACATGGAACAAGTACATGTTGCTTGTGTTAGCATCTGCTGATGTTTATTTATAAAATGATGCATGAAAGGACATGTGATTATACTGATTACACCTTGTATATTTGCAGCTGAATGTAAATACCTATATATACTGTCACTGCTAGACTGTAATCTGTAATCACATTATTGTCAAGTGTACTTTCTAATTCATGCACACAAATTAATAAATTCGTAACAATTATTAATGATTATCAAAGTCACAATCTTTATAATTTGAGACAATCATCATGTCATCATGGTTGGTACAAACAGATGTGGGTGGTCAAAATTATACTAGAATATTATTATTTATGGGAATGATAACCTCTGCCATATTACTTATGTTTTTGAACAGACACAAACACACACACACACACACAAGGAAAGTACTATAACCCTTGCCTACTCAGTGGCTGGAGAGGGTTAATAATCATCATCACTAAAAGATAATTATAGATATGTTATCTAAATTTAAATTTTAAATTGTTAAACATATATAGTCTATAATAATAGTAAACATAACATAACAAACTAAGGAGGTAACTGTATATTTTAAATGTTAGACTTATATGTGGTTACACTACATATATAAACCTAACATACTCCAAGTCTTGTATGAATTAGATATGTAGACTTGGATATAAGAAATAATTTAAATACATTAAAGATGGCCATAAGTATAATGGACTAATATGTACAGATTATACAAGTATAGACCCATAGAGTATTAAGTAGCCTGGTATCTGGTATATTCAAGGACTACCAGTCAGCTCTTTCTTAATAGTCCTAATATAATTGATATCACAATAGTGTCTATAGGTCAGGTAAGAAGTTCATACTTTGTTGTATATTAAACTGATCCTCACCCATAAAACCCTAAACATTAACTATATGTTATAAAGTCATCCATATCCAGTAGTACCACAGGTTAGACATAATGTCCCTTATAATCCAATGATACACAGTATGGTTTGTGTGTATGGATACACATGTCATTGTATACACATGTTTTGTAAACATGTGGAATCCCATCATGATATAGCTGCTTCCAAATTGTCTGTGGATGACATGGTACACACGTGGTTTCTATCTCTCATGTAACTATTTCAACATGTACCTAGTGGTATAGCTATTTCCATGGATTCATAGATAACTTGATATACATATACATTTTATCATGTATCTTGTGATATAATTACTTATACAAAGTGTCCTCAGTGATTTAACTACTTCAATTGATACATTGTGTCCATTAATGACATAATACACATATACATTCCATTATGTATCCTGTGGTATAATTACTTATACAAGATGTCCCTAGTGGTTTAACTACTTCAATGGATGTATTGTATCTATGGAAGACATAATACACATGACATCCTGTAACTAATACATGAGGGATTGTACATGTATGTATGTGATCCATAGACATTATCTATCTATGAATTTGAAGTAGATATACCACTAGCTACATGATGACATGATATGAAACTATAGTGTACTATATCAAACCTTTACAAGTAGTGTATTTATTAAAATGATATTTTATTTATTTTCTTACACAATGATTGAATAAATTTCAAAGACAAAACCTTAAAATTATATGGAGTACATAGGTCTTCCTAGTTTCATCAAGACTGGGTACATGAATATAAACAACATCTAATGAACAAGACTCATTATTGTTCTTTATCCTTCATCTTTATGATCTCCATAACAGAAAAAAGGATCAAAACTTTTGATAAGTAAACTTAAATAAAGAAAGTTTCCAAAAACAAATTGACAAATTACATAGATACATATGTAACACAATTTGTTATAATATTATCACTACAGTCATCATTATATGGTCATAACTAGTAATAATTACTATGTTACAGTAATGGTTACCATGGTAATGTACATCAATACGATGTATCCATGTAGCTAAGTACACAGTTACTGTCCAATTGATACATTGTATTGTAATCTATGGTTACCATGGTAATGTACATGGATACAATGTCATGTATGTACATGTGTCACAGTGTTACTATGTATATTATCAATTGTACATGAAAACTATGTACATTTTTGATATACTACTGGACATATTTCTATAAAGTATGGACTATGTACTAAACCTATAGGTACTTCCTTTAATCCCTTTGATAATCAGAGTAGTCAGCACATCTACCCACATAATGTATACTAACACATAACAGTTAAAGTAATCTGAACTTTGTATCTACTCATTAGTATAAATAGAATGTCTTAGAATGTTTCTCTTTATTATTAGAACTACTGAAGAAGATAACAGTACTAACCACTGAAATGTTTATTATTATTTATTTGATTGGTGAATTAAATATCAATTTTTAATAACTCTTTTCAACACTATAATGTACTGTTTATAACAAGAGTTAAGGTGATGACAAAGTGACATTAACATACTCAGAGTTTGACATTAGATGTAAAATCCTACAAAGTCTTTGTTGGGATAATTGCTATTGTTTTCTGAAATATCATAATCATTGTTAAATTCTATGGAAAATGAATTACCATTTTAAAAATTATTTTGTGTGATTATTCATAAACTGTTGGGGAGGGTTATTCAAAAGTTTGAACCTGTTCTTACTGTTAGAGCTAAACAAAATGTACCTTAAGACCACCCAGTAGACTCCTCTAATCTCCATTCATATATTAATGTATGAATATTCATTAGCAGGTAATCTTATGTCTTCTCACTTCCACTATATCCATCATCTTAATAATCCTTGTCACATTATGTAGGT
>NW_024535084.1:0-15453 GCF_016097555.1 Gigantopelta aegis
AATATGAAGCAAGCCAATTTTAATTTTAGTAAATAGAAAAAGGCTGTATTGGTTGAAAAAATAATGGCTACTTGCCTTTTCTGTGTATTTCAGGGATCACACCGTTATTTCAGCCAATGAGCGACGTGTAGGCGACGAATTTAGTTCCATGAAAAAGAGTACCTCTTTTCTTTATTTTATTAGGTTGGTGTCTGAACATACTTGACAGTATGATTATGGAATATTGGAAGGGTAACATTGCCTCTTGATTTTGGCATATCAAACTGACAGTAAAGTAAAGTAAAGTTTGTTTTATTTAACGACGCCACTAGAGCACATTGATTTTTAATCTTATCATCGGCTATTGGACGTCAAACATATGGTCATTCTGACACTGTTTTTAGAGGAAACCCGCTGTCGCCACATAGGCTACTCTTTTTTACGACAGGCAGCAAGGGATCTTTTATTTGCGCTTCCCACAGGCAGGATAGCACAAACCATGGCCTTTGTTGAACCAGTTATGGATCACTGGTCAGTGCAAGTGGTTTACACCTACCCATTGAGCCTTGCGGAGCACTCACTCAGGGTTTGTAGTCGGTATCTGGGATCCAAACCCAGTACCTACCAGCCTGTAGACTGATGGCCTAACCACGACACCACCGAGGCCGGCCCAATTGATGGATGTCCTGTAGAGGTGTTCTTTAAGAAAACAAAACAGTTCTCTGATGTACATCATTAAAGGGTGTGTACTACCAAATCAAATCCCATAGACGACAGTATTAACGTGTGGCTAAAACTCCTACCTGCAGCTTATCAATCGACATAAACGCCACAGATATAAATGCCAACACCCTTCCCCCTTTGAAGTGAATCAGAAAGAAGAAAAAAATGAGGGTCAGGTTGCACATTTCAGACATAACTGGTAGTGTCTATGACTACCCTAGCTCCAAACAAAATTTGAGTACTTTTTTTGCAATTACCAGTGTTCAAAATTGAAATTTTTTTGCAGTATCCCAATTGGATACCAACATTTTAAAATCTGGTATCCTACCTGAGAATTTAGTATCCCACTTTTGGATGTGGTAACCTGATATTCAAATATGAAGCAAGCCAATTTTAATTTTAGTAAATAGAAAAAGGCTGTATTGGTTGAAAAAATAATGGCTACTTGCCTTTTCTGTGTATTTCAGGGATCACACCGTTATTTCAGCCAATGAGCCACGTGTAGGCGACGAATTTAGTTCCATGAAAAAGAGTACCTCTTTTCTTTATTTTATTAGGTTGGTGTCTGAACATACTTGACAGTATGATTATGGAATATTGGAAGGGTAACATTGCCTCTTGATTTTGGCATATCAAACTGACAGTAAAGTAAAGTAAAGTTTGTTTTATTTAACGACGCCACTAGAGCACATTGATTTTTAATCTTATCATCGGCTATTGGACGTCAAACATATGGTCATTCTGACACTGTTTTTAGAGGAAACCCGCTGTCGCCACATAGGCTACTCTTTTTTACGACAGGCAGCAAGGGATCTTTTATTTGCGCTTCTCACAGGCAGGATAGCACAAACCATGGCCTTTGTTGAACCAGTTATGGATCACTGGTCGGTGCAAGTGGTTTACACCTACCCATTGAGCCTTGCGGAGCACTCACTCGGGGTTTGGAGTCGGTATCTGGATTAAAAATCCCAAACCTCGACTGGGATCCGAACCCAGTACCTACCAGCCTGTATCAAACTGACAGATGCATATCTGCTTAGCTACAGGCAAGACCATTGTTTGCTATGCCTGTGGTACATATTATATTTACCAAGAGTACCATGTGCTTAGGAGAGTGGATAATTACAATTGCAGGTGGCGAAGTATCAATTTTATTTGCTTAAATCCTGTCACAGAGGCTGTTCTCTTCATGTCAGGTAGTATGTAGTACCTACTGTTAATAATTTAGTGGGTGCTTGGCTTTATATTTGTACTGTCACCAATGTATAATCAATAGTGGTGAGATACCTAAACACTATTTTACCAGTGCATAGCACCGGCCCGGCCGTGACCATGTTGTAATTGGTGCAGACTTCACCAGCCATGTGCTTTCGTGTTCTCAGAGCATCGGCACACACTAGGCTACACATTTTTGTTTTTTGAAGTGTGGTGGATATTTTAATCGGCACTAATTAGCATAATAATTAAGGAAATATAGCATGAATGCACTGTGGATAGCCAACACTTTGCATAAAATTAATAGAAACACAAGACAGTAATGTAAATAATTGTGTATTATGGAATGGATATATCAGACATAAAAATATGGCATATGGTGTCATGAATATTAGACTGCCAGGTCAGGATAAAACAGAAGCCAATTAATGTTCACAGGCTTCGATACATGATTCATGTCAAATCAGTCACTTTACCAAAATCTTTTGATGTTTCTCACTTATGTCACCACAGTTTGTGTGTCAATATACACCACTTAAGTCTAGAGCCACATGTAATCAATAATCAAAGGCAGCACTGTAGAAATATGGTTCCAAAGAAATGTTCAGTCCATGGTATATATCCAGATTGCATTTTATAATAGTTCAGGTCTTCATTACTGTGATTAAACATCTTTAGAAGCATACCACAGTGTATAATTTTGGAATCATTCATGTCCATTTTTGCTTTCAGGAACTCGCCTGCCTGTGCACCACCTCCAGTTGAGATCCGTGTTGGTCGGAGAAGTCTAATGTCACTGGGAATTCCATCCGCATCCTTGACCATGTATGACTGTCTATCACAATGGTGTACCACAGTGTTGAACTCTTCTTGACTAAGTCTCTTGGTAACTGGTATGTTGTCGCCTTCAGGCTTAAGCCACTTTGTTTTAGTAACACCTATAGTTCTTTTGAACAGACATTGGTGTCCCTTTTGAAAGGCACCCTTGTTGTGCAGGTTTTCTGTTGGATTTTTCTTTCGCTTCATTGTTAGCACACTGGGTGTGGTACATTCTCTTAGGATAAGGAAAACTGTGAACTTTTGTATCTCTTAGCATGTAGCAGTCTTCAGTGGAATGGAACCTGTGGTGTGTGTTATGTTAATAAATACTCTCATGCAGTAAACTGACGCGTGTTCTGTTTTGAATTTGTGTATGATTGTGGTCAGTTCTCTCAGCCATCAGATACTTTAGGCTTCAGTTCACTCCCAGTTTGAAATTGCCCATGTGTCCTGTTGACAGCTGCCAGTGTGCATACTTCCCTCTCATACTGTCCCAAAATAACCTTTTTCTGGCTCACTTGAATTTGCCAAATCCAATATTTAAATTAAGTTTTTAATAAAAGTTCATGCATATGACATATTAAAATATGCCAGTACCCAGTATGGTCTTGTAATTTTAATGTGACCATTTCATAAGGTTCTGCTGTCAGTACCCCCCATTATACAACAGCAAACATTTGGAATGTCACCTCCATGTTACAACTTTGGTCAGGTGAACTTCAGGTGTGGAGAAGCTTAATTTTCTATTATTTCAGCCCAGTGTTGCTAACCCCCGGGCCAATCTTCATGGCCTCTTGCGTTAATGCATATTAAAAGACATGACCAAATTTGGTGTTTTCCTACTCGGTATGCGTCATAGTATGTCATGTGTCAAAACTGACCAGCTATCCCATTCCAAACCCCCTCTTAAGGGATCACACCGCTATTTCAGCCAATGAGCGACGTGTAGGCGACGAATTTAGTTCCATGAAAAAGAGTACCTCTTTTCTTTATTTTATTATGTTGGTGTCTGAACAGACTTGACAGTATGATTATGGAATATTGGAAGGGTAACATTGCCTCTTGATTTTGGCATATCAAACTGACAGATGCATATCTGCTTAGCTACAGGCAAGACCATTGTTTGCTATGCCTGTGGTACATATTATATTTAACGAGAGTAGCCTCCCCTCCATTAGCCCATGTGCTTAGGAGAGTGGATAATTAAAATTGCAGATGGCGAAGTATCAATTTTATTTGCTTAAATCCTGTCGCAGAGGCTGTTCTCTTCATGTCAGGTAGTATGTAGCACCTACTGTTAATAATTTAGTCAGTGTTTGGCTTTATATTTGTACTGTCACCAATGTATAATCAATAGTGGTGAGGAAATATTGTTATGGCATAGCTTGAAACTACTGTTAACTTCGCCGGTAAATGACGACTTTATTGGTTCAACAAATAACTTTTTTTTACAAGACATTATATGGTATCCCGGCGGGATACTGGGTTCTTGAAGTCTGGTATCCAAAATTAAAATCTGCTATGCCCGGGATATCAGAATACTGTTAATCTCAAACATTGGTTACCCCATACATGCTCCAAGCACAAGGCTACTTGACAGTTGTACTAGATGAAATAAAATTGCATGCATTTTTTTGCCAAGATAAAACTAATTTTATTTTTACAACCAAAACTAATTTTATTTTTACAACCAACACGCTCACATTTATCACCAATCACAGGACTTGTGATGTTAATTTCTATCAAACATTGGGTGCATCTCGACCTTTGACCCAGCCGGAAGTTATTTGGTTTAGTACTACCTAAAGATGTTTTTGAATTTACCAATAATTTAAACATTAGAAAAAACTATTGTACAACAACACAAGTGTGTATGAAAGTACTGGTTTTCCGTTCTCTAGGTGATACTTCAACAAACATATTCTGGAACACTGTCCGCAATCTGCTGCAAAAACCAACAGCAGCTCAAGTTGCCCGTCATCACCCAAAACCCATACTGCTTGATACTGGCGAGGTAACTACAAAACGCTATTTGATAGATGGGAGATTATTATACGGAGCAAGTGTAATCATTTCTTTATTATCAATGTTATTATGTATGAATAACGACTGTTGGGAGATGACCAAATGACGGCATTTTCAGAAATATCATTTTAGTAAGCGACATCTTGTAAAAATTATATATATTTACCTTTATAGAAAAGTACATCTAATGACCGACGAATGACAAGACAAAATAAAGTTACAATGACTGTTACTTTATTAAAGGGACATACCCTAGTTTTTAAACAATAAGGCATATTTTTTACTATTAAAGCTGTTTTTGATAACTGAAATCGAACATTACTTAGATTGTATTGTTTAGCTTATCCATTTCCATACATTCGAAGTGTTTTTGGTCATCCTTGTGTTTCTAATATCACAAAATGCATGTCTCATATTTTTTTAAACGCACATGCGTCTGAGAAGTAACAGTTATAGTGAAGTTTTAGTCTATTTTTAGAGTGTATTTCACCATTTCAAAGTCACACACTGAACTGTAACTTTATCCAAATGTTTTACAGGTTTGTAGATTAACTAAACTTAGTGTGCATTTTCATGGGCTGAAACTAGGTTATGTTCCTTCAATGAAATATAAAATGTGATTATAAATTTCACATACAGAGAGCTAAGACTGCGGGAAACAAGGTCATGTTATGTATGATGTTTTCTAACATTACATCATTGGTTGGTCATGTGATTACTTGTTATTACAAGTGTGCTTTGGATGGTTTTTATTTTAACTCTGTTGTGTTGAACCATGTGAATAATAAAAATAATTACAAGCTTTATTATTAAAATATAAAACTAGGTTACTGGGATCAGAATAAGTATGAAAAGTATGTGTCTCCAATCATGGTTGAAAAACACTAATATGGGGTTATTTCTCCAAACAACCATTTGCATGTCAATTTTTAAAATGAGTGTGTGCATGTTTTTTTTTTTAATGTAGACGTTTGGCTTTTGCTATTAAACTTTAATTATGTATGGCAATTTGTGTTGTAGATTAGTTTCCCATATCTATGGCAACCACAGATTATTGAAGTGCAAATCTTGAGACTTGGTCAGCTTGCCATCATTGCTGTTCCAGCAGAGTTCACGTATGTTTTCATGTCTTTCACCATTACAATAAAATTACTGCCTGGGACTGACATAGTGTATTGCTAGTGTCATAGTAACACATCAGGGGTTTCCCCAGGGCTGTTAGGCGTAGCGGCCCGACACGCCTTGGTCCGTAAAGTAAGCACTTTGACGCCTTGATTTGAAGTACTTTAGAAAAACAATTATCACAAGTACGCGCATGGCAGTCGACTACCTCTTGCAAACAACTTGTGTACCAGTATACCAAGCACACCTAATCACTATGACAGGTAAAACACTTCCTAACTACTTAACAATGGACCAGTCGTCTGCTCACAATCGGTGTTTGGTAATTTTACCACTTCTACTGGGACCCCTAATCCGTCAGGAAGGTGCTTACGCGTAACGGGATTTCCGTGCTGAGCAATCGTTGTCGTTCGCGTATTCTTTTCTGTAACTCCATAAGGGAAATATCATCTTCCGATGAGGAATCTTCGCGTTCGCGGCATAGTCGTTGAGTTAGCATTTCGCGATTTGTTTTGGGGAGGCTATCAGTGTCGGATTCGGATTCGGATTCTGGTGGCATGACGTAAGTTTTCCGTCTCGTTGGTCGCTCGGTTTTCCGACCTGTCGCTTTGGGTAGATCCCATTCATCCAGAGTAGCTAGACGTAAGTGTTCGGCGTGGGCCTTCGTTTCTGTGCCCGTCAGTTGATCGCGAATTGTAAACATGACTGGTGACATCTGCTGTACTACGTGGTAATATGGTAGCCATTTTGGTTCCAGCTTGCTATGTCGCTGGTGTTTCTTGTAATATACTGGCGATCCCACTGTTATTGTTACCGGTTTGACATCTTTATTTATTCGGAAAGCTTGGCGTTCTTTTGCGTGTTTCAAACGGAAGTGAACCAACACGAATTACTTATGTTGATTTTCTAATGCTATTTTGCATGTATTTCCAGCGGGGTCTCAAAAGATTGTCGAGAGGGAGTACTACATCGTGGTTATACATCAAGTAGTACGGTGAGAATTTCGTGCTCTCGCTTATATTGAATCGTATGGCTGCTAGGGCTTGATTAAGGTGTACGTCCCATGTTGTTATGTCATCCTTAATTTTCTTGGCTAACACGTCATGAAACCTTTCTACTTTTGCGTTACTCTGCGGGTGGTAATATGACGTCGTTACGTGGTGTATGTTCAGCGCGGCCAGTGTTTCTTTCATTACCCGATTTATATTCTCGGTACCATTATCGGTTATGATCTCTAAAGGACAACCGAATCTGGGGAATATTTCTTCTATTAATAAGTGTGCGACGTTCTGTGCAGCCTTATCTCTCATTGGGTAAGCTTCTGGCCAACCGGAGTAATGATCAACGAATCCGATGATGTACGTGTTACCTGAAAGGGTTTGTGGGTACAAACCACTGAGATCTAAACTTATCTTCGCGAAAGCATAAGGGGGCGTGTCAGTTATTTGTGCGGGTGCATTCTGTTTTGTAAGCACGCATTCTTGACAGGTTATGCAACAACCTACGTAGTTGTATAATTCCTTGTACAGGTTGGGCCAATAGTATTTTGCCTTGATGTCGTTGAATTCCCATGTGTCCTAATTCGTCATGATGTTGTCGGACTACTCGTTCTCGTAAATGCTGTGGTACGTACTGCCGGAGTACGGGTTCGTCATTCGGGTTAGAGAGGAAATACAACACTTTGTCAATTACCAGGAATTTCGTTTGTTCGCTTTTGCTAAGTGTCCCGTTGGTAATACCTTTAAGGATTTTTAAAATGTCTGGATCATTACTTTGTTCATCAGTCATATTTAAACCATTGGCGGTCACTTGTGGTTCATCGGGCAAATCGTTTAAGTTTATTTCACAGCGTGCAAATTGTTTCGGCTCGAAAAGGTTGGAGTTTAGTGCATCAATTTGAAGGGTATTGTTACTAACATCATTAACTTATTCAGTGTCGCTAGCGGCGGTTGCGACATTAGTTTGTGCACGTGATAATAAATCGGCGCATGTGTTCTCACCTCCCAGTATGTACTCTATCTTACAATTATAGCCGGCGATGCCCAGGGCCCACATTTGGATTTTCTTGTTCTGCATGGGTGCTTCTAACAGGTATTTCAGTGGTCTGTGGTCGGTGCGGATAGTAAACTCTGCGTTATGCAGGTAATGATCTAGTTTCTGAAGCGCATAATGAATGGCAAAACATTCCCGTTCAATTGTTGACCAGCGGTTTTGGGTCTCACTAAGTTTGTGTGACAGAAAATATATGGGACGTTCATTGTTCGCCCACGGCGTTATCTTATCGTGTTGTTCGTCACATTGTTGTACTAGGAATGCGCCTATGCATGACTGACTGGCGTCTGTGTACAAAATATACGGTTTGTTCGTATCGGGATAAGCGAGCAACGGTATAGCGCATAAGCTCTTTTTCAAGGATTCAAATGCTATTTGACATTCGGTAGTCCAGTTAAATTTTGCATATTTCTTTGTTAACGCTACTATCGGTTCAGCGACCTGGGAAAATGTGACTACGAATCGGCGGTACCAACTACACATTCCAATGAAGGAGCGGACTTCTTTTACAGTTGTAGGGGGAAGCATGGCTGCTATTGCGGTAGTCTTTGTCTCGTCAGGTTTCACCCCGTCTTTATTGATCACAAAACCAAGATACTTGGTCTCTGTCTTTAGGAAACTACATTTCTTTAATTTCAGTTTCAAGTTGTGTTGACGTAAGCGGTGAAACACGCATTGCAGATGATTCAGGTGTTCTTCAAGCGTCTCGGAATATATCAGTATGTCATCAAGGTACGCGGTTGAGAACTTCTCGCAATCTTGTAGTACCGTGTTCATTAATTCCATGCATTACACAAACCGAACGGCATTACTGAAAATTCAAATAGACCTCGATGACATGCGAATGCGGTTTTTTCCATGTCATTTTTGTCCTTCCTACTTGGAAATAACCAGATTTCAAATCGACTAACGAGTAATATTTTGCTTTTCCCAGAGAAGCCAAAATGTCATCAATAATCGGTAATGGGTATGAGATGGGTCGTGTTACGGAATTTAATTTTCGGAAGTCTATACAGAATCGTTTTGTACCGTCTTTCTTATCTACTATGACTACCGGAAAACTCCAGGGACTTCTGGATCTATGTATGAGTTTCGCATCTAACATTTCATCAGTAGCCTTATCGACAACGGCGTGTTTATTCAGGGGTGTTTGGTACGGTCGCAATCGGATTGGGGGGTGGTCACCCATGTCGATTTTCATACTGACTGTTTCAGTCCGTCCTAACTCTAAATCGCTACTCGCGAATATATCCAAATTTTCTTCCACTAGCTGTTCTATCACGGTTTTATGTTCCGGTGATACATTTAGTTCACTTTGGTAATTTATCTTTTTTGGGCTCTTTTCTTGAGCGTCGTGCACAACTGCTGCAACGTTAACTACATCCCGGTTGGTTGCAGGTTCTATTCTGCCGATGCTACAACCTTTTCTTAAACAGTAGGTCTTGTTGGTGCTGTTAATTATCATTACAGGTAGCAGGCGTCGGTTTGATAGTTTACCTATCGAATTACCTATCATCAGACCAGGCTGCGAAGCCATGAAGCCTCTCTGATTCGGAGATAATTGATATGAACTTCCCTTCAAGTGGTATGATCGAGCTTTTGCGGTCACATAGCACACCGTTTGTGTGTGAGGTCTGACTACGACCTTTGTCTCACGATGGAAGACACGTGTATGTCTTCGTCAAGGGAAATGTAAGTTTTCCCGACTCTAATGCATCCTAAATCGTAATACAGTCGGACGCCGTTTTTTTACGAGCTAGTCCCGTCCAAGGATCATGTTACGGTTAATGTTCTCGACCACATAGAATGGGTGTTTAATTTCCAAACCTCCCATTTTGAAAGCTATTTCGGAGCAGCCTATTATTTTTAACTTGCTACCATCTACTAATTTTGGAGGATTATTTAGTTTGTTATATACGTCGTGGCGCATGAGGCTCACTTCTGCCCCAGTGTCTACAAGGGAACGAAATCTTTGTTTACCTATTACCATTACGCAGGATGTGGGGTTACCGGCTAAATTTATCCGATACGTTTGTGGTTTACTGTTTCGTTCATTTCGTTTACTTCGCCCATAGGCTTCTTTATGGGAGAAGTTTCTTAGTTTAAAGTCCGGCGGTTGTTGTTCCTCGATCGGCAATCTCGTACCCGATGACCTGTGCGATGACAATTAGTGCACGTACAGGAGGTCTAAAGTGGTCAACGTCCATGGGGACAGGACCTGCATTGTTTCGCGGTGATGCGCGGTTCATTTCGCCCCGCGGTGTCGGTCTATATTGACGTGCGTGCTCGTGGTCGTTGTATGACGTAGTAGGCCTATCGTAATTTCTTATTGGAGCTCTAGCGTGATGTTCGCGTCGGAGGCTAAAACGGCGTCTCAAATTCTGTTCGGCCATCGCCGCGTTTACGGCAGCTCCCAACGAATTAGGATTCTGTCTTATCATGGTTAACTTTAAATAGTCGTGCTCGAGCCCATCTATGAAAAAACTATCAATTGGTTCTGTACGGCGCTGATTCCGTCGACTTCGACTGCATAGGCGTCTTCAGCTAACGTCAAAAGTTGTTCAGCAAAGAACTGGACGCTTTCGTCATGTTCCTGCCTAACGGTACGCAACAACAGATACGCATGCTGTGCGTCGGTCACTTCTCCAAATCGTGACTTTAACTGGGCCCTCATATGTGCCCATGTTTTGTTGGGTTTGTCGGTCAAGTATCTTTGTAGGTGATCGCTGACGGCACCTCTACTGGTGGAGTAAGCAATCAGTCGTTGTTTCCGGTCGCGCACTTTTCTAGACTTTTGATCCAGTCGTTGCATTTCGCTGGATCACCGTGGAACGGCGTTACCGTTTGTGTCGCGCTGTGGGTGTCCATAGTTGTGGACAATAAAGCCATTTGGCCTCCTAAATTTCCGAATAGCGCAGCTATATCCAATTCTGCCATTTTGCTTTGTTTTGTAGTTTTTTGGGTTTTTTAAAAGATTAAATGGTGTTTATTCGTCTCTTAAGCTTTCCCTATTCTGTATATAAACTTGGAAAAAAACCCACCCAATTCTTAACAATTAAGAGTTTTGATAAACCTATCATTATTGTTAGTATTATTCCTTTATATCATGGTTCAATTAAGTAGAAGCTAGAGGGAACAACAAATGGTCTTACCTTTCTGATCTGGCTACACTTATCCGGAGGTTTCCTTCCGCTGGAGGGTTGCTAGGTTCGGTTGCTAGTTTCCTTCTTGTTGAAAAAATCCTGGTCATGGCACCAAATCGGTTCCTGTACCACTACCAGTCGTATGGTTAGTGACACTCTGATGATTCGTATAGTGGTAGTACTCTTTTATAGTCGTCGCTGTACGAGCGCGTGTTGTGAAACACTCGTACAACGGTTGATAAACTCGGAAGATCGATCAAGTTTAAGGAAGATTTTAATAGGTTATAAGTTACACATTTCACAAGGTATAGTTCAGTTCTTCTCTGGGTTCTCGTCACAGAGTTAACTGATAGGATGATCGTGGTTCGGGATAAAATGTTCACAGGAACTGCATCTGCCTCACGTTATCGTCGGATGTTTCAGTTTTACTTTCGTATATCAAATGACATGGTATGTGCTATCCTGTCTGTTGGATGGTGCATATAAAAGATCCCTTGCTACTAGTGAAAAAATGTAGCAGGTTTCCTCTAAGACAGTAGACTATATGTCAAAATTGTCAAATGTTTGACATCCAATAACCAATGATGAATAAATCAATATGCTCTAGTGGTGTTGTTAAACAAAACTAACTTTTAATACCATACAGATTTTCTATATTGTTATTGCAGACACTAAAAGCTGGTGGTTTTCCTGCTGACACTTTATCTGTTATTGCTGGTTTGTCCAATGATTATGGCGATTATGTTGCAACATATGAAGAATACCAGGTGAGTAACTAAGTAAAAATATCAATTTGATGGTTTGTGACAACAATAAATTCATTTCAGGTTTATTGAATATTTACGAAAAACACACACCTTTTTTAAAATTTCAGATTCAGAGGTATGAAGGGGCATCTGAATTTGAAAGAGAAATGATGATCCAACAACTTATCACTATTCTGAATTTCAAGCATCCTGCTGGGGATATGCAGTCCTGCCAGGTGCCCCTGTGCCTGGCAGAATTTAAATTTTGAGTGAAAGTCTGTGTCCATCTGTGATATTTGTATTTTTGCATGGTTCTTTACACTGTTTTCATTTCAATCTTGAATTCTTATATTGATGTTGATCATCACTTTATTTGTTTGCATTACCATAGTTTGACACCCAATAGCCGATGTATTTTTCATGCTGGGGTGTCATTAAACATTCATTCATTCTGCCAGGTGCAGTAGGATGTAGGTCAGTAGTTCAGCTCTGGTTGGGGGTTTTCTGTCCCCTTTACCCCAAGACTGGTACATCAAAGGTTGTGGTATGTACTGTCCTGTCTTTGGAAAATTGCCTATAAAAGATCCTTTGCTGGTTTTTCATAGGGGGCGGTGTTATGTAACTTTATATGCCTGTACCTTTTAGAAATGTGAGGTTATATATTATAAACATAATGCATGCCTATTTTGATGATTTTGTTAAGTATAAACCCCCCTGTACATTAGCTCCGAAAGTTAATGGGGTGCATTTTCACTAAGTTTTTAAGATAAGTTTCCCACCCCACGTTTTTTTTTTTACTAAATACTTCATTATGAAGATATTATTAAGATGATTAATTATATAGGAAGAATATATTAAAACAATACGTCTGTTTTTAATTATTTCTATTTAATACCATAAAGTTTCAAAATAAAGCTATATTTTTCATCTTTATTTTGAAAGTTACAATTCACTCACCAATAAAAAGAAAAACACTTTCATCATCTCTAGTTGTAATTTTATCATTTGAAACCCCTATAGAGAGTTGAACAGTGGTTCCTTTTTAATTTTTATTTTGAGGTGGTTCCTTTTTAATTTTTATTTTGAGGTTTTACGGTATGGTCACTTCTGCACTAAAATAGTTTAAATCATTACACAATCAGAAATTGCTGAATATTTGTTTTGGCAGGTTTTATCATTTGTTTGCTGTAATCCCAGAAGCTAACATGTCGAGGGCAATATGAAAATCTTCCAATTTAGCACTTGCATTTGCTTGCACCTTATTAAGATAGACACACAGATTTGATACATAGTTTTGTATGGACAATGTCTTGTAGTTTTTCTTCAGTCGAAACAGATCACTTGACTTTGGCAGAGACAAGCAGCTATCACGACAGTATCGAACTTCAAGGTAGTGTCTCCTGACTTGGTCATCATGTGATATTGATCTGTCCGCAATGTAAGTTTTAACATCACTGGAATAGGTGAAAGGTCCCCCAAGGGATTTCAGCTTTTCTAAATCCACGTTTCGTCTTATATCGATTTTGAGGTTTTCACACTCTTTTGCTGAACAGTTTTGTTTGACTAATTTATCCTTTTATTTATTCTTTTCTGAACTGTTTCTTGGTCACATTTATCTTTCTGTTTCAGTCGATCCTGGCTTTTCATTTCAAATTTCTTTCTTTTCATTGTTTTTGACCACTGTCTGTCTACAAAATCATCACAATAGCCAATTCTTGGCCCTCTTTGATCATTCAAAAACTTTTTTTCTATTTCAAGCATTTTGATACAGTTTCCCTTTCTAAGATCTTTCTTCTTCTTTCATCCTTAGTAGAAATGTCAAACAAGGTAACCTTTACCCGTTGATTGTATATGTTCATTTTATCCTTCCATTGCTCATTCCGACGCTCAACTCTAGTTTGTACATTTCTGATGAATTCTTTATATAGTTTTTCAATACTTTGAGTAACAGCCTTCACTGTTTGAGTATAAATATTGCAAAACATCCAGTACTCTATTAATACGTAAGCTAAAATTCTTGCAGCATCAGTGACTGATCGCTGAGCTTGACCTGCTCTTTCTGCCCTTAGCAGATACATCATGGCTTCGATGATTGTTTTTTGAACAGGAAGTTTCCCCACCGGCAATGAAGCTTTTTCAATATATATTTCTTCATCAATAATCTTCCGTGACTTTGATCTCATATCTCTGTTTGGGCTGGGGCCACTACTTGAAGTCAACCTTTTTGAAGCCATTTATAAAAATGTTTAATTCAGTGCCAACTGTTTCCTTTAAGAGTTTGACAGAAAAAAAACTAATATTTTTATTTTTAGTAGAAGTAACACTATGATAATTTATGTTTAAAAGAATTGTCTGATTGGTTTGCAGTGCATATTATATAAACAACTGTCTGGCTGTATTGTTGTGACTTGTGTCAAAACATGCAATGTACACAGTCAATCAATGTTGATTGTCATTAACCAAAACCCAAGGATATTGCAGCCTTTAAAAACATATTCAATAAAATAAAACTGCTTTAAAAATAAAAAAAGCTACCATCATAATAAAGGTTTATCATGCTAAATATATTATAACAATCGATTCTACTTTGAATAGTAGAATTTGGTGGTGGTGGTGGTGGGGGGTGGGATTGTATTTCCATAAACAACTATCTCCAATTATGGTTTTTAAAAAAGGCTTTTATCCTACATTTCTTAATACAGAATAAATCAACATGAAATTATCTTTGAAACAGGCTGATAATATTAACGTTTAGCAAATTCTGAATTTTTGGACACCAGGAGCCACTTGATATCTTTGGACCCCATGTACAGGGGGGGTTAGCATATAAAATATGGATAATTTTAAGTTGTTTCACAATTATAAAAGGTAACCCCATATTTTGAGATGGTACAGGCTATAAAAAGTATATTTTTTCATATCAACCCCTCCCCCTATTTTTCATTTGGAGTAGCCCATGTAGCAGCAGCAAGCCTCTTCTTTCTCTTTGTTGACCAAATGTCTAAATAACCATGTGTTTGTCACCAAATAGGGAGTGGGATTTAGCTCAGTCGGTTAAGTGCTCGCTTGAGGTGCTTGTGTCGCAGGATTGAATCACCTCTGTAGATCCATTCAGCTAATTGGATTTTTTCTCTCATTCCAACCAGTACACCACAACTGGTCAAAGGCCATGGTATGTGCTTTCCTGTCTGTGGGAAAGTGCATATAAAAGATCCCTTGCTGCATAACGAAAAATCTAGCGGGTTTCCTCTGAAGACATATCAAATGTTTGACATCCAGTAGTCGATGATTAATCAATGTGCTCTAGTGGTGTCGTTAAGCAAAAACAAACTAACTTTAGTCGCCAAATAATCAATTTAAAATGTGTTGAGGTGACAATAAGCAAATTTTCCTTTCTCCTTCTGCCAGGGTTCCTATCTAACTAGAACAGATGTTAATGAATTAGTGTTAGTAGTCACTGTTACAATATACTATAACTAATTATAAGCAAAGAATCTTTTTATGTTAATAAATGTGTATTAGCCAACTGGTGAGTTGGCATTTTGAAAAGTAATATTTTATGGCATTGGAAGTTGTTATACTAAATCTCTTACCAATTCTGTTTTTAAATTGGGTTAAGTTTCTTTCCT
>NW_024535085.1:0-14636 GCF_016097555.1 Gigantopelta aegis
TCACCTTAGTATTTTCTTCATATGGAGTTATTTATAAAAAAATATGTGGAAGTGATGGATACGTAGGGGTCACTGATGGTTTCCACCAAAATTGGAGGGGAATTTTACAACCAAATATGAAATTTTATGTTATGGTGTTTTTCATAGCAGTAACCCTCGAAAATGTTGGGCATTAGGAGTGGGGGGTTTGATTATTTGCTTGTTAACGGTTGCCCAGAATACTGGTAATCAGGAAAGTAACCAGTTTTGTTGGTATGATTACTACCTGTGAAGCAGGATAGCTAGTGGACGGGTGGAGCAGTGTCCTGTATGCTAATGACCCATTATGGAGATGGACAACAATGTGGGAGGATTATGAAGGACCAATGTTGTACGGTAACTCCAGAGGATGGCGCATGGTTTATAAAGACACTCAATGAGAAGACAAATAACAGGAGATTGAATTGAGGATGATGGCAGATGAAAGTACCAGTAATGAAGATATACCATTAGATATTATAGACTGTACATTGGCTAGCATACAATAACATACTGTCCTTTTAGTGATTTGAAATGTAATAAACAATACACTTTATGCTGTTCATGCAATGTCCCTTATACTGAATTCATTATATGGATAATTTGTCACAAAAAACTAACCGGTAATACAAATTTACCTTAGCTACTATAATAATACTAGGATAGTTTACATATGCAGGTGCCTTGACAGGAAGGTGTGATATTACATCAAAGAATCAAAATCCAACAGGTCAAGTAAATTCAGGAAAATAATGGAGTTCTGGACTGAAACAATGAAAAAGTATAAGAACATTGGCTATAGTCTAGGTAGGTGATAGTGTTATCCTTGATAGCAAGGTTCAGTATTTCTTCAATACTTGTAGAAGTAGTCACAACAAGTAACTGTGGACAAGTGAGAACTGCATGGGATATCAATTTGACTAAACTTGACCATCTAATAAGCCAGTAAATACTTAGTACAATAACATATGTTCATACTATTATACTTTATGGTTTGTAACAGTCCTTCATAAAACATATATTGGAAATATTTTGATAGTGATATCTAGGTTAAACCCACTAATGGATTGTTGTCCATATAAACATTGAAGGACCAAGTTACATTGGAAACAACTACTACTGTAAGTCTGGGAATAGTTGGTGGAGGTTCAAGCAATGTTATTTATCTTGCTGATCCAATATGGGATAGGCAATAATGGGAGAGTTAGGAGGACCCCAATGTTGTAAAAGACACTCAGTGAGACCACAAATGATGATATAAAGGTGAAGAGCAAACTTAAGTGGCGACAATCACCTAGAGGAAGAAGAGGACCCAAATTAGTAGCAATGGAAGACACTAGTTTGATCAGCTGATACTTTTTGGTTCATAATAAATATATAGATATAAGTTGATTATTTTGAACATGTTACAAGGTCCTTTAAAGCATGCTTCCGTACAATGTGCTTAAGACATTGAGTTGAGAGCAATATGCCCACTTAACCAATGAGGCTATCAGTAATGAATACATGAATATACATTGCTAAATATATAATGAGTATTTCATTAGTGTTACTAGATAACATTAGTCCTCTGAATAATGACACACTATCTGTCATAAAATAGTATACTAGAGCCCTTGTTGCAATGAATCAACCACACTTGATGGTTTGGATGATTCTGAAGTGCATGCCATCTGCTGGTTGTTGTCCTCTGATCCATTTCGGAAAAATATATATGTTGCTTAATCACTATATATACAATATTTGTTAAGTCAATGTCATCATCTCGTCAAAGTAGTTGATTGTCATGTAAATGATGTCAAAGTATTGCTCTAAAAACAGTTATCAATTTAAACATATGACTATCTGTTGACCACTTTAGGATTAATAGTTGCTGTTATTGTAGAAATGATGTGAGTAATTTAGGGGAATTGTTTGTTTTATCATTGTTATCTCAATTTTAAAACTATTCTAATAAGGATACATTAATAAACTAATCATCCATAAAAATGGAGACATGTCCCAAGAGGGTATTATAGGTCCATATTACTTGACATGCAAGACAATTGCATACAAGAAGATCTCTAGTGAAATAAAATGTTGTTGCTCCAAGTATCGGACAGCCTTGAGCAACATACTTATGCCCTCTACATCTGAAACAAGTTCTGCTAAAGTCAATAATGCAGGACCCTATAAAAAGGAATGAATGGAGGATAAATAGTTATATGGATTGAGTGGATAGACAGTCAAATGGTTATTAGGATAAATAAATGGGAAAGTAGGACAGTGAATCGACTAAAGATGTAAATTGATAAGATAGTTTAATAGAGTGTACAATCAGATCAAGTGATTTTATTATCATGGACTACTCACATGTTCATCGTTTACATTCTTTAGGAATTTCAATAAGTCACCCCATTGGCATTCATTCCATAATGATATAAATATAGGATCATTATCAAGGGACCACCTACACACCTTAACAATGTTTGATAATTGATGGTACTGTAATTGAGGGGGAAATGAATTGATAGAAGTATAAAAACAAAAATATAATTACCTCTTATTACAGCTGCTTCGACAGGAACTTCCTCGGTTCTACAGCTGTACTGCCTTTCTTCAGTGTCTTACGTGGCCACAGGGGTGGGACTATGTACCTTGACCTATGGATATCTACAGCTTATAACTTGGTATATTTCATCATAATTCACCCGATCAATAAATCTGAATGGGAAGGGAGAGTGGAGAGAGACAGACAGAGAGACAGAGAGAGAGACAGAGAGCAGAGAGAGAGAGAGACAGAGGATATATATAATATATTATATACTTTATTTATATAATATATATTATACATATATATTATAGAGAGAGAGATCTCTGAAAGAGAAGAGAGAGAGAGAGAGAGAGATACAATATACTATAAATTAAATAAGATTATGAACATTGTTATTCATATTAGGACATATTTTAATATGAAAAAGTATTTATAAATGTTTGTCTAAAATACATGTAGTACATTTTACTAAAATGTATAGTATATAAATAATTGTGAGTAAAATCTTACATCTTGGTCATTCGATGTGATAACTTAAAACTCTCATAGACGCCAGCTGTGATCTTTGTACCATTGTAATCTACAGACTTGTAGGTCCATCAACTTGTGGGTATATAATTAGTGTAGGCGGAGAGCTTAGTGATGTGAAGTTAAGGTAAAAATATCTGAAATTTTTTTTCAGCTTTTTTTGATGCAATCGTGTAAAGATACTTGTTCTAATAATTGATCATGCTTTAAATTTTTTTTAAAACCCTAGTACTTTGCAGAAATGTAGTTTGATTCCTTAATTATCTGCAATGCTTTGGAGACGTCAAATAATAATATTAAAGAACGTAGAGAGCTGAAACTTTTGAAAAATTAAAGATGAAGTCAATTACTACAATTTTTACAGATGGATTATTTCTACAATAATATTTGACATTTTTACAAAGCTGTAAACCTTCCATACTTTAATCACTACTATTATTATATGTTATACAAATAGTACAAAGAAATGCATCCGTAAAAGTATTAAAAATTGATCATTTTCGATCTTGAACTTGTCAGGAGGTTGTTACATTATCCATAGAATCAAAAATCACAACAACAGTATCTAACAGTGCAAAAGTCACCATCTTGATAATGAATAATCGATTGTCATTTAAATTAAAGGCAATGAATACACTTAGTGTCAGGTTATTGATAAGTGAACTTTCGCGGGGTTAGAATAGTTAAATAAAATGTATTAAATTATTATTACTATTATATTATTATTATTATTGTTCGTAGTCTATGTGCCTTCATCTCAAAGCAGGACCATGCTGTTAAGCCTAAATTAATAACAACAATAATAAAAATAGTAATAATATATTTAACTATTTTAACCCGCGAAAGCCATTATCAATAACCTGACACTAAGTGTATTCATTGCCTAATTAATGACAATCGATTATTCAATATCAAGATGGCGACTTTTGCACTGTTAGATACTGTTGTTGTTATTTTTGATTCTATGGATAATGTAACAACCTCCTGACAAGTTCAAGATTCGAAAATCTGATCAATTTTTAAATACTTTTACTGGATGCATTTCTTTGTACGATTTGTATAACATATAATAATAATAGTGATTAAAGTATGGAAGGTTTATAGCTGTTAAAAATGTCAATTTTAGTATTGTAGAAATAAATCCATCCGTAAATTGTAGTAATTGACTTCATCTTTAATTTTGAAAAGTTTCAGCTCTCTAGGTTCTTTACTATTATTATTTGACGTCTCCAAAGCATTGCAGATATTAAGGAATCAAACTACATTTCTGCAAAAGTACTAGGGTTTAAAAAAAAAAAAAAAAATTTTTTTAAAGCATGGACCAATTATTAGAACAAGTATCTTTACATGATTCCATCAAAAAAAAAAGCTGAAAAAAAATTTCAGATATTTTTACCTTAAGTAGAAGAGGATAGCAGGACACTGAGGAAAGATCATGTGAGTTTCAACTACGTTGGTTGGGGGTATAAATAGAATATAACAATAGATAGGTGTGAAAAATGGATTAACATATGTATATTGGTCAGAGACATAATGTGCTTAATGTAAACCACACCTACATACCTGACTTCTGTAATGTATGCCTCAATCATCAGCAAGACTCTATGTTCATCTAGAGTTACCCCAGCAACCAAAGTAAAATATTTGTTATAATTTTCAATTGAGGGTGGAAAAGGCAATGTTGTTATCAGGTCCATAGACAAGAGATTGAGTCCAGTTACTGACCAATGAGATATAATAAATTTTTCACCTCTGTTAGTATATACTGTTTAAGTAGGTATTATAAACTTTTGTCTAAGGCTGTGGTTTCTAAGGTTATAGCAAATAAGTTTTGCTACAACTCCTGCGTTATTTTAAACTTTTTTTTATAAGTCAATATATATTTATTATAATCATTTTAAAATTTGTAATAATAATTCAGCAGCTTATGTATCTCAAAGATTGTAACTCAAAGTGTACTCATGCATACAGTTACAATAGTTTTAGCGGATATCATTTACAATTGTTATAATATATTCTGTTGGTTCACATTAATGGGATTTATTATAATATATTTAGGAGAGACTGACTCCAGTTATGTTAGCTGCAGGAAATGGCCACAAAGATGTGATTGGGATTTTAATAGAGAGAGGAGCCAATCTAGATCTTGTTGATGCAGTAAGTGTTTATGTGCATATGTTATATTATAAATCCAGAGCTTCATCATTTTTGAGTTTAATTGGGTTATTATAAAACTCTACCTTTTACTTCAAAATACTAAGAGCTATTGAAATTTAACCATGTTATTGTTAAGGTGATAACAATTATCCAGTCTTGACTATCAATGTAAACTTGCAGGCTTCATATTTTTATCAAGACAATGGATGATTTTACTATTTATTTAGTGTGTTAGTTGTCTAATGTTCGTATTTATTTAATCTGTTAGTGGTCTACGTTGACAGTCAATATTTGTCTCTTTATTACAATAAGGTGGAAAGGTGGCTCTTCATTATGCAAGTATTAATGGACATAGTAATGTTGTTGAAATATTACTCAACCATAATGCTGATATCGACATTGTTACAAAGGTAATTCAGATGATGAGAATGAATGTGCTTTAACTGTAATCTTTAAACTGTGGTAAAGAGATAATAACTACATATTTATCATGGTATGTGTTAATTGACCAATGAAAGTTTTCACCTCTGTTAGCATATACTGTTTAATTTATTATAAAGTTTTGTCTAAAGCTGTGGTTTCTAAGGTTAAAGCAATAAATTTTGCTAAAACTGCTGCGTTATTTTTTAAATTTTTATAAGTCAATTTATTTTTTATTACAATCACTTTAAAAATTTGTAATAATAATTCAGCAGCTTATGTATCTCAAAGATGTAACTCAAAGTGTACTCATGTCATACATTTGCAAAGTGTTAGTAGAGATCATTACATTGTTATAATATATTTTGTTAGTTCACATTAATGGGATTATTGTAATATATATTTATTTTTAAGTTTTTTATAAGTCAATTTATTTATTATTACAATCATTTTAAAATTTGTATAACAATTCAGCAGTTTATGTTACTCAAAGATGTTGCATACAGAAGACAATGCTCCTGAAACTGTTAAACAAGCAATGACTAAGATTTAAATATAAACCTTGATGATGAACTACAATGGTAGTCTTGTATTTGTATTGTTGAGATTTATAGTAAGAGTTGTTGAGATATGTTTGTTTAATTAAGAGTAGTTGATGTGACTGATAGTTTTAAAAGTAGATATAATGGTTGTCTAGGTTTGTAATGTCCTAGTATACTCATGTAATACATTTACAATAGTATTAGTAGAGATAATTTGCAATTGTTATAATATATTCCCTTGGTTCACATTAATGTGTTTGTTATAATATATTTATATTATAATATATTGACTAATGTAATTGCTCCATTACAAGTAAGAAATATATTGTACCCCTCTTGAAAAGGTGTATAGATTATTATAGACTTTTGTCTGAGGCTATTGTTTCCAAGGTGATAAGAATCAACTTTGCTAAACTTACTGCATTATATTTAAATTTTTTATATGTCATTTTATTTATTATTACAAACAGTTTTTAACTTTAGATTTGCAATAACTAAGTGATCAGTTTACTGTACTCAATAATGTTTGATATAGAAGATAGTGTACATAAAAAGCATTAAACAAACGATGAGTAAAATTAAAGTATGAATTTAAGGAATGCTGATGGTAAATTATAGTGGTATAGCCTTATATTTGTATTGATGAGATATAGTAAGAGTTGTTGAGAATAGGTTGTTTGATTAAGACTAGCTGATGTCAGTAATATTTTTAGTAGATATAATGTTATCTAGGTTTGTAATGTGCTAGTGTACTCATGTAATCCATTTACAATACTATTAGTAGAGATAATTTCAAATTTTCATAACATATTCCTTGGTACACATTAATGGGGTTATTATAATATATTTAGGAGGGAAAGACTATTTAGCATACCTGTTTGTCTCTCTTACAATTACACTTATGAGCTCATCGGAGAAGAAAGTATCGAATATCTCTATAGAATTAGCTATAGGTATTGTTGGGCCTACTTGTTTTGTAAATGGTTTTACAATCACATCTGACAATGTAGTAGACCATATTCTTGTATCGTCACTACTGTTACTAGGTCCACCACTATCACTACCACGTTGACGACTACCACCAGCTCCACCTCTTACACTACCACATCCACCTCTTCCTCTACCACGTCTACTTGCACCACATCCACCTCTTCCTCTACCATGTCTACTTGCACCACATCCACCTCTTTCCTCTACCACGTCCACACATTCACTAATACCATGTCGACCCCCTACTACCAGCTCCACCTCTTCCATTACCACTTCCACTGCTATCATGCCTGCTACTACCTCTTCCCCTACCTCGTCCTCTTTGCATACCACCTCTTGTGCTACTTTGTCCACCTGTCAAAGGACCTTGTCCTCCTCCACCATTGTTGCCAATTGTTCACAAATTTCTTCTTCATCATCATCATCATCACTATTATCATCTTCATTTTGAGCAAACTGTAAGAAGAATAAATAAATATTACTTCATGCATATTTTCATAGTTATATTACATCAATTGTAACTATGTTTTCTTCAATTTCTTCATCACTACAGCTGGAATCAGTAATACAAAAGTCATCATCACTTCCTGAGAATATAATTTCATCATCAGACTCCTCTAGCATCTGCAGAACAGCACTTACATCCATTATTTAGCAACACCTGCTTGCATATCACTTTTACCTCCTTTTACAATAATAAATTGATAGCCACGCCCACACGCAAAGCCTTTCTTGAATTGCGTGTTTCAAGCTTTAGCTATAGTTTTTCCTACTTTAGTTGTAACTCTACTTCTCATGTAACTATGCCTAGATAACTTCCTAACATTGTAGAAGATTGTTGAGACTGATTTCAAATTTCGTTTCATCTTAGAGTAAGTCACGTACATTTTTTACATTATTTCATTCTAGGTCACTTCTATTTGAAGCTACAAATCTGATATTGTAAACGAAGCTCGAATCACTAATGGTAAATAAGTGTTCAAAGTTACAATAGCTTTGAAACCAGTATTTTAATTTGTTTCATTATTCTATAATATATGTTAATGTTAGTACATTCGTATTTTCAAAAAGAAAGTTATTTTATAATAAACACAAATAAACAACACGTATAAACACCAGAAGTAAATTCTGAAGGTTCCTAGGAAAAAGAAAAGAAAATAAAACAAAATACGCCTAAAGGCGTATGCGGTCACAAATGAAATAATTAAAATACGCCATTTGGCGTATACGGTTATTAAAGGGTTAATTAAAAGTAGTTGATGTGACAGATAGTTTTAAAAGTAGATATAATGTTGTCTAGGTTTTAATGTCCTAGTATACTCATGTAATACATTTACAATAGTATTAGTAGAGATAATTTACAATTGTTATAATATATTCCCTTGGTTCACATTAATGTGTTTGTTATAATATTATTTATATTATAAATATTGACTAATGTAATTGCTCCATTACAAGTAAAGAAATATATTGTACCCCTCTCGAAGAGGTGTATAGATTATTATAGACTTTTGTCTGAGGCTATGTTTCCAAGGTGATAAGAAGCAACTTTGCTAAACTTACTGCATTATATTTAAATTTTATATATGTCATTTTATTTATTATTACAAACAGTTTTAAATTTAGATTTGCAATAACTAAGTGATCAGTTTACTGTACTCAATAATGTTTGATATAGAAGATAGTGTACATAAAAGCATTAAACAAACGATGAGTAAAATTAAAGTATGAATTTAAGGAATGCTGATGGTAAATTATAGTGGTATAGCCTTATATTTGTATTGATGAGATATAGTAAGAGTTGTTGAGAATAGGTTGTTTGATTAAGACTAGCTGATGTCAGTAATATTTTAGTAGATATAATGGTTATCTAGGTTTGTAATGTGCTAGTGTACTCATGTAATCCATTTACAATACTATTAGTAGAGATAATTTCAAATTTTCATAAACATATTCCTTGGTACACATTTAATGGGGTTATTATAATATATTTAGGAGGGGAAAGACTGCAGTTATGTTAGCTGCAAGTAATGGCAACAAAGATGTGATTTGGATTTTAATAGAGAGAGGAAGCCAATCTAGACGTTGTTGATGCAGTAAGTGTTTATGTGCATATTTGTATTATAATCAAGAGTTTCATCATTTTGAGTTTAATTGGGGTTATTATGAAAATCTCCTTTTTACTTCAAAATATTAAGAACTATTGAAATTTATTTTTACTATTGGTTTGCTGTGTTAATGGTAAAATTAGACAGTTGATGATAGGATTTCATTATACAACTAAAAAAGGTCATACTGATATTGTTGAAATATATGGATGTTGTTTAAAGGTAATTCAGATCATGAGAATAGGTATGCTTTACTCTAATCGTTAATCCAGAACAGAACATAATTAGATACATTATCAAAATATGCCTTAATTGACTAATGAGATTATTCCTTTACAGGTCAATTAATAAATATTTCACCTCCAAGAGAGATGTACAAGTTATTATGCATTTTTATTCTGAGGCCATTTTTAGCTAATGATTAAAATTGCTAAATTATAAAGTGGTCCTGAAAGTGTTAATCAAGCAATGACTGAGATTTAAGTATGAACTTGATGAATGCTGATGACGAATTACAGTGGTAGTCTTGTTTTTATATTGATAACATTATAGTAAGAGTTGTTGATAGTAGTTTGTGTCAAGTTAAGAGTACTTGATGTGACTGATACTTTTTTTAAAGTAGATAATATGTTATCTAGGTTTATAATGTACTAGTGTACTCATGTACTATCTTTACAACAGTGTTAGTAAAGATAATGTACAATCTATAGAATATATTACCTTTGTTAACATTAATGGGGTTACTGTATTATATTTAGGAAGGATTGACTTCAGTTATATTAGCTGCATATAATGGACACAAAGATGTCGTTTCAATTTTAATACTGAGAAGAACCAATCTAGAACTTATTAATTGATGCATTAAGTGTTAGCAGAGTTTAAGCAACACAAATTGATTATGAGAGAATATAATATAACAGCAATAAATATAATCAGAAATAGCAAGTCAGCAAGAGATTGATCATAGACATATATATAACAATACAAAAAATCATTCATTTTATATAGCATCATTTACAGGGAGTATTACATAACAATGTTTACATAAGTGGTTAATGCATTCATACTTATAAATCACTATTCTCCAACACTCCCCACTTGATTTATCATTTTGAATAGTGGTTGGTAACGATTCATTAAATTTCGTAATGTTTTCAAATCGATCACAAGGAAGTGGCTTTGTGAACAAGTCGCAATCATTGCTCAGTCAAACAATATTCTAATGTAATGTGTCCATCCAGAACTGTTGCGTACATAATGATATATGATGCCGATGTGTTTGGTACAAGAATGGGAAACTGGTTTCTTGTTATTGCAATTGTCCCTTGATTATCTTCTTTTATAACTATTTGGTCTTCTTGACAAAATTTGAAATCACTAAGTGTCATCTTAACCAAACAGCTTCTTGTGTGGCACCACTTAATGACATGTTTCTGCCTCCACAGTTGATAAGGCCACTGTAGATTGCTTCTTACTGAGCCAGCTTACTGGTCCTCCAGCAGTAAAAATAGATTACCACTTGTAGAGTTACGATCATTGAGGTCACCCGCCCAATCTGCGTCTGAGTATCCTACTAGAGTACTATTTTCTAATTTCTCATATTATAGTCCTAAGTTAATGGTCTTCTTTAAGTATCTTAAGTTCCTCTTTACCGCTGTTAGGTGAACTTCACTTGGATTTGAGCAATACTATTGACGTTGCTACGACTGCTTGTGAAATTTCGGGACGAGTGGCTATAGCTACATACAGGAGACTTCCAACCATAGACTGGTACAGTGTAGGATCCACCAATTTGCTGGTTCCATCATCCTTTTTGAGCTTCTCATTAAGATTAGCATGTGTTGATACCACCTTAGCTTGTGACAATCCAAACTTTTTCTAACATTGCTAGATATATGAACTTCTGATGTAACCACAAGCACCTCCTGCTCTCATCATACTCAACTGTTATCCCAAGACAGTGATGCAATTTTCCTAAGTCTATCATTTTGAATGTTGATGTTAGATTTCTCTTTACTTCGTTCATCTTCTCATTCGTTTGGCAGCAATTATCAATCATCTACATATACAGCAACTATTATAATCTCTCCAGATTCATCTGTCTTAGTAAAGATGCACAGATCTGCAGAAATCTGCTTAAAGTTAGCTGATTTCATATGTTCTTTGAATTCCTTGTTCCAACACCTGGAAGATTTTTGAGCGCATACAACAATTTCTTTAACTTGCAAACAATCTTTTCTTTTCCTGGTTGGACATATCCTGCCGGTTGTTGCATGTATATATCTTCTTCGGGTGTTCCATTGAGAAATGCTGTCACAACATCCATTTGGTGTAATACCATATCATTCTGTATAGCATATGCCAACAGGGTTCGAATCGAGGAATAACGTACCACTGGTGCAAAGGTTTCTTCATAATCATTCCATACTTTGAGTAAATTCCTTTGCCACTAAACGAGCTTTATATCTCTTTATGTCACCATCACTTCCTCTCTTAAATCCATTTACATTCTATTGGCTTTCGACCTTCTGGTAGATTGACCAGTTCCCAGGTATCATTCTCCATTAGGGATTCATACTCTTGCATTAGCTTCTGCACTGCAATTTTCAGTAGCAAACGCTTCTTCTATACATTCAGGTATTACCACTTCATTCACTATTGCAGCTTTGACATATCATCCGTTCCAAACCTAACTGGAGGATATCTCTGCCTAATTGACTGACATATCTCTCCACTGGCTTATTAGGTTGAGTGTCATTCTCAACAGAGTCTACTTGAACATTCACCACAGCTGGAATGATTGTCCCTGCTTCAGTTTTGTTTACCCCAAAAATCATTTTCATTAAAGACCACATCTCTGCTTATCACAACTTTGGTGGTTTTCTCATTTATCAACCTATAACCTTTGAGTTGAGGCTATAAACAACAAATCTAAACTTCTCAGCCTTTTTGTCTAATTTTTTTTTTTGACAGTCTGGAATATGGCATAAGCCACACAACCAAAAACCCTCAGATGACTTTGGTCTGGTCTCCTTTGGTACCATTTCTCATAAGATGATACCCTTCTTTAAATGCGCTGGTGAAACTCTGTTTCTTATGTAAGCTTGCTGAGCCACAGCTTAACCCCAATAGCTATCAGGTAACCTTGTAAATCTAATCACGGTTCTTGCTGACTTCATCAAAGTGCGATTTAGTCTTTCTGCTACTCCATTCTGTGCAGGGGAATATGGACAGTGAGCTCATGTCTGATACCTTTAGACTTAAGAAAATTCTTCAATTCTTTAGAAACAATACTCCCTTCCATTGTCTGTACGAATTGTACCGATACTCCATCAACTTTCATTCGTAGCAAGAGCTTCAAACTCTTTAAACTTATGTAAAACTTTGGATTTGTGTCTCATAAAATAGACTTGACAACATCTTGAATAGTCATCAATGAACAACACGAAATATCTCTTTTGTCCTAAGGACTCAGCGGGCATGCCGTCCCACACATCACTGTGAACGCATTGTAACTTTCTGGTGGAGCGAATTCCTCAATATGCTAAACGTTTTTTCTGTGCAATTTGCCTTCAATGCATGATTCACAAAATGATAGCTCATTATAATTCGAAATGGGCATTCCTCTCATGAGCTCTTTAGAAGGTACTTCTCTCATTTGCTGTTTCCCTAAATGACCTAAGTATCAATGATGTGTACATGGCATGACTGTCTTTGGTTAGTTTGTTGAGATATCTGTTTCATAAATCTTTCTTTTGATGACTGGAAATTTTTCTACAAATTTTGAGAGAGAATGGATGCCTAACTTGATACGTTCTCTTTCCAGTGTTTCATTCTTTTCATGAAGTGTTCCTCATTCTTTTTCTACGATTCTTTTTCTTCCATTTCTTCTACTAAATTTCTCGCTTCTTCTATTTTCTCTTGCATTTTGTTGTGTTACACTTCAATATCACTATAAACTACCATTATTATCCTCTTCTAATTCACATGTATAATCACATTTGATGTCATTTTCATTGCTTGCCTCTAACTGATGTCACAGTACTCAAAGATGCACTGTTGTTGAATGAATGATTTCACTGTTATTTAGTAGTCAGACAATCACTTTCTTGACTTGCTAGTTGAATATTCTCATATTTAAAACAGTTTCTTCATTTAGATCTTTGTCCCACTTCTGTAGTAACTACTGCATTGTGTGTGTTGTAGTTATGAAATAATTAACTTGTATGGCTGCATCAACACACCAGTACTAAAAGAAGTTGCTGTAGGGTACCTCAATTGCGTAATGTCTTCTTCAAAGCCGCTTACCGCACTGGTGGTCCTTTTCAGATACATTTCACAGCACAGAACATTGCTTTGGCCATTAGTGTGAAGTGCTTGATGACATTTGATAATTGAATGGCTTTCATTTTCTTCTTGCACATGAACTGTATGTATTATTTAAATCCTACAATACTGCAAGCCTTTATTAACAAGAGTCTCACATATCCAAGTGGTTCAGATTGCATATGTGACATGGAGCGGTCTTTGATGGCAGCATGTCACAGCATCTATATGCAGTGAGGGTGATTGGTTAAGTTTTGACAATTTACAAAAATGACCCTCCACTAACATGCAAATGGCAATGCAGTGGGTTACTTAGTTAATATTTAGTATAACATCTCAGGCTTTTCTCTACCACTACATGTCGTACCAATGTCTACATTTCCATGAATACATGCTTTATGGAGGAGGACTCTAGATGCCATCCATTCTCAGCTTCCAAATAAATGCATACAATCAGTTAAAAAGTTTGACATTTCTAAGAGACCTTTATCATATGCGACATGCAATGAAGTGTTGTCAATTAGTATGACAGTTTGTTAGAGTTGAATCAAAATACTTCTATACTAACCAAATACTTAGTAAACAATCTCACACAACCCAATTCTATAGCTTATGTAATGGATACATTGCTGATATAATCTTTTGCAGAGTGTCTTTAGTAATAAAAAGTTGGTTGATCTTCCTTTGAGTCCCCTTGTTTAAATATTTATTGTGCCAAAAACTTTAACTAATGCTGTCCAATCATTGATCCTGATACTTTATATTGCAATGCTGACTTGATATAGTGATGTATGCCATCGACCACTAACTTTCTGAATCAAGCCCATAACCTACTTTATTGCCCCTGACCAAAGTGCACATAATGAAAGTGGTGGTTGCTGTCCTGTATAGGTCTAATACGTCAATATTACATTGTGGTTTTAAAGCAAGATATTCACTACTGCTAAATGACCATTATTGCATGCGTTATGTTTGGAGGATCCTTGTATCTATAATTGATTCCCCTCTTTCAAG
>NW_024535086.1:0-29365 GCF_016097555.1 Gigantopelta aegis
TTTGGGGCCGAATTTTCCAAAATTGATTTTTGCCGAACGGTGTGTATTAAGTAGTCGAATAAACAAAGTTTTTGGTACATAATGGATAGGGACCACTCACACAGGGTCTCCTCCACTCTATAAATATCAGAACCCTTTCGGAAAGTCAGTATATGGGGCAATGACCGCCATACAAGTACGCACTATAGTGCTGAAAGCATTGCTATATGTGTTCTGACATCTACTTCACCCCACCCCTAAAAATAAAATGTGTAAATGTAAAGGCAAATGTATGTATCGTATGTACGCCCTGCGTGGGCGAATTATAGGAACATTTATTTTAGTCCTTGGCCCAAATATTTGGTGAATAAGGGCAAAAATAAATTTTGGGGCCGAATTTTCCAAAATTGATTTTTGCCGAACGGTGTGTATTAAGTAGTCGAATAAACAAAGTTTTTGGTACATAATGGATAGGGACCACTCACACAGGGTCTCCTCCACTCTATAAATATCAGAACCCTTTCGGAAAGTCAGTATATGGGGCAATGACCGCCATACAAGTACGCACTATAGTGCTGAAAGCATTGCTATATGTGTTCTGACATCTAGTTCACCCCACCCCTAAAAATAAAATGTGTAAATGTAAAGGCAAATGTATGTATCGTATGTACGCCCTGCGTGGGCGAATTATAGGAACATTTATTTTAGTCCTTGGCCCAAATATTTGGTGAATAAGGGCAAAAATAATTTTGGGGCCGAATTTTCCAAAATTGATTTTTGCCGAACGGTGTGTATTAAGTAGTCGAATAAACAAAGTTTTTGGTACATAATGGATAGGGACCACTCACACAGGGTCTCCTCCACTCTATAAATATCAGAACCCTTTCGGAAAGTCAGTATATGGGGCAATGACCGCCATACAAGTACGCACTATAGTGCTGAAAGCATTGCTATATGTGTTCTGACATCTAGTTCACCCCACCCCTAAAAATAAAATGTGTAAATGTAAAGGCAAATGTATGTATCGTATGTACGCCCTGCGTGGGCGAATTATAGGAACATTTATTTTAGTCCTTGGCCCAAATATTTGGTGAATAAGGGCAAAAATAAATTTTGGGGCCGAATTTTCCAAAATTGATTTTTGCCGAACGGTGTGTATTAAGTAGTCGAATAAACAAAGTTTTTGGTACATAATGGATAGGGACCACTCACACAGGGTCTCCTCCACTCTATAAATATCAGAACCCTTTCGGAAAGTCAGTATATGGGGCAATGACCGCCATACAAGTACGCACTATAGTGCTGAAAGCATTGCTATATGTGTTCTGACATCTAGTTCACCCCACCCCTAAAAATAAAATGTGTAAATGTAAAGGCAAATGTATGTATCGTATGTACGCCCTGCGTGGGCGAATTATAGGAACATTTATTTTAGTCCTTGGCCCAAATATTTGGTGAATAAGGGCAAAAATAATTTTGGGGCCGAATTTTCCAAAATTGATTTTTGCCGAACGGTGTGTATTAAGTAGTCGAATAAACAAAGTTTTTGGTACATAATGGATAGGGACCACTCACACAGGGTCTCCTCCACTCTATAAATATCAGAACCCTTTCGGAAAGTCAGTATATGGGGCAATGACCGCCATACAAGTACGCACTATAGTGCTGAAAGCATTGCTATATGTGTTCTGACATCTAGTTCACCCCACCCCTAAAAATAAAATGTGTAAATGTAAAGGCAAATGTATGTATCGTATGTACGCCCTGCGTGGGCGAATTATAGGAACATTTATTTTAGTCCTTGGCCCAAATATTTGGTGAATAAGGGCAAAAATAAATTTGGGGCCGAATTTTCCAAAATTGATTTTTGCCGAACGGTGTGTATTAAGTAGTCGAATAAACAAAGTTTTTGGTACATAATGGATAGGGACCACTCACACAGGGTCTCCTCCACTCTATAAATATCAGAACCCTTTCGGAAAGTCAGTATATGGGGCAATGACCGCCATACAAGTACGCACTATAGTGCTGAAAGCATTGCTATATGTGTTCTGACATCTAGTTCACCCCACCCCTAAAAATAAAATGTGTAAATGTAAAGGCAAATGTATGTATCGTATGTACGCCCTGCGTGGGCGAATTATAGGAACATTTATTTTAGTCCTTGGCCCAAATATTTGGTGAATAAGGGCAAAAAATAATTTTGGGGCCGAATTTTCCAAAATTGATTTTTGCCGAACGGTGTGTATTAAGTAGTCGAATAAACAAAGTTTTTTGGTACATAATGGATAGGGACCACTCACACAGGGTCTCCTCCACTCTATAAATATCAGAACCCTTTCGGAAAGTCAGTATATGGGGCAATGACCGCCATACAAGTACGCACTATAGTGCTGAAAGCATTGCTATATGTGTTCTGACATCTAGTTCACCCCACCCCTAAAAATAAAATGTGTAAATGTAAAGGCAAATGTATGTATCGTATGTACGCCCTGCGTGGGCGAATTATAGGAACATTTATTTTAGTCCTTGGCCCAAATATTTGGTGAATAAGGGCAAAAATAAATTTTGGGGCCGAATTTTCCAAAATTGATTTTTGCCGAACGGTGTGTATTAAGTAGTCGAATAAACAAAGTTTTTGGTACATAATGGATAGGGACCACTCACACAGGGTCTCCTCCACTCTATAAATATCAGAACCCTTTCGGAAAGTCAGTATATGGGGCAATGACCGCCATACAAGTACGCACTATAGTGCTGAAAGCATTGCTATATGTGTTCTGACATCTAGTTCACCCCACCCCTAAAAATAAAATGTGTAAATGTAAAGGCAAATGTATGTATCGTATGTACGCCCTGCGTGGGCGAATTATAGGAACATTTATTTTAGTCCTTGGCCCAAATATTTGGTGAATAAGGGCAAAAATAAATTTTGGGGCCGAATTTTCCAAAATTGATTTTTGCCGAACGGTGTGTATTAAGTAGTCGAATAAACAAAGTTTTTGGTACATAATGGATAGGGACCACTCACACAGGGTCTCCTCCACTCTATAAATATCAGAACCCTTTCGGAAAGTCAGTATATGGGGCAATGACCGCCATACAAGTACGCACTATAGTGCTGAAAGCATTGCTATATGTGTTCTGACATCTACTTCACCCCACCCCTAAAAATAAAATGTGTAAATGTAAAGGCAAATGTATGTATCGTATGTACGCCCTGCGTGGGCGAATTATAGGAACATTTATTTTAGTCCTTGGCCCAAATATTTGGTGAATAAGGGCAAAAATAATTTTGGGGCCGAATTTTCCAAAATTGATTTTTGCCGAACGGTGTGTATTAAGTAGTCGAATAAACAAAGTTTTTGGTACATAATGGATAGGGACCACTCACACAGGGTCTCCTCCACTCTATAAATATCAGAACCCTTTCGGAAAGTCAGTATATGGGGCAATGACCGCCATACAAGTACGCACTATAGTGCTGAAAGCATTGCTATATGTGTTCTGACATCTACTTCACCCCACCCCTAAAAATAAAATGTGTAAATGTAAAGGCAAATGTATGTATCGTATGTACGCCCTGCGTGGGCGAATTATAGGAACATTTATTTTAGTCCTTGGCCCAAATATTTGGTGAATAAGGGCAAAAATAATTTTGGGGCCGAATTTTCCAAAATTGATTTTTGCCGAACGGTGTGTATTAAGTAGTCGAATAAACAAAGTTTTTGGTACATAATGGATAGGGACCACTCACACAGGGTCTCCTCCACTCTATAAATATCAGAACCCTTTCGGAAAGTCAGTATATGGGGCAATGACCGCCATACAAGTACGCACTATAGTGCTGAAAGCATTGCTATATGTGTTCTGACATCTACTTCACCCCACCCCTAAAAATAAAATGTGTAAATGTAAAGGCAAATGTATGTATCGTATGTACGCCCTGCGTGGGCGAATTATAGGAACATTTATTTTAGTCCTTGGCCCAAATATTTGGTGAATAAGGGCAAAAATAAATTTTGGGGCCGAATTTTCCAAAATTGATTTTTGCCGAACGGTGTGTATTAAGTAGTCGAATAAACAAAGTTTTTGGTACATAATGGATAGGGACCACTCACACAGGGTCTCCTCCACTCTATAAATATCAGAACCCTTTCGGAAAGTCAGTATATGGGGCAATGACCGCCATACAAGTACGCACTATAGTGCTGAAAGCATTGCTATATGTGTTCTGACATCTACTTCACCCCACCCCTAAAAATAAAATGTGTAAATGTAAAGGCAAATGTATGTATCGTATGTACGCCCTGCGTGGGCGAATTATAGGAACATTTATTTTAGTCCTTGGCCCAAATATTTGGTGAATAAGGGCAAAAATTAATTTTGGGGCCGAATTTTCAAAATTGATTTTTGCCGAACGGTGTGTATTAAGTAGTCGAATAAACAAAGTTTTTGGTACATAATGGATAGGGACCACTCACACAGGGTCTCCTCCACTCTATAAATATCAGAACCCTTTCGGAAAGTCAGTATATGGGGCAATGACCGCCATACAAGTACGCACTATAGTGCTGAAAGCATTGCTATATGTGTTCTGACATCTACTTCACCCCACCCCTAAAAATAAAATGTGTAAATGTAAAGGCAAATGTATGTATCGTATGTACGCCCTGCGTGGGCGAATTATAGGAACATTTATTTTAGTCCTTGGCCCAAATATTTGGTGAATAAGGGCAAAAATAATTTTGGGGCCGAATTTTCCAAAATTGATTTTTGCCGAACGGTGTGTATTAAGTAGTCGAATAAACAAAGTTTTTGGTACATAATGGATAGGGACCACTCACACAGGGTCTCCTCCACTCTATAAATATCAGAACCCTTTCGGAAAGTCAGTATATGGGGCAATGACCGCCATACAAGTACGCACTATAGTGCTGAAAGCATTGCTATATGTGTTCTGACATCTAGTTCACCCCACCCCTAAAAATAAAATGTGTAAATGTAAAGGCAAATGTATGTATCGTATGTACGCCCTGCGTGGGCGAATTATAGGAACATTTATTTTAGTCCTTGGCCCAAATATTTGGTGAATAAGGGCAAAAATAAATTTTGGGGCCGAATTTTCCAAAATTGATTTTTGCCGAACGGTGTGTATTAAGTAGTCGAATAAACAAAGTTTTTGGTACATAATGGATAGGGACCACTCACACAGGGTCTCCTCCACTCTATAAATATCAGAACCCTTTCGGAAAGTCAGTATATGGGGCAATGACCGCCATACAAGTACGCACTATAGTGCTGAAAGCATTGCTATATGTGTTCTGACATCTACTTCACCCCACCCCTAAAAATAAAATGTGTAAATGTAAAGGCAAATGTATGTATCGTATGTACGCCCTGCGTGGGCGAATTATAGGAACATTGACTTTCCGAAAGGGTTCTGATAGTTATAGAGTGGAGGAGATTTACACATTTTATTTTTAGGGGTGGGGTGAAGTAGATGTCAGAACACATATAGCAATGCTTTCAGCACTATAGTGCGTACTTGTATGGCGGTCATTGCCCCATATACTGACTTTCCGAAAGGGTTCTGATATTTATAGAGTGGAGGAGACCCTGTGTGAGTGGTCCCTATCCATTATGTACCAAAAACTTTGTTTATTCGACTACTTAATACACACCGTTCGGCAAAAATCAATTTTGGAAAATTCGGCCCCAAAATTTATTTTTCTTATTCACCAAATATTTGGGCCAAGGACTAAAATAAATGTTCCTATAATTCGCCCACGCAGGGCGTACATACGATACATACATTTGCCTTTACATTTACACATTTTATTTTTAGGGGTGGGGTGAAGTAGATGTCAGAACACATATAGCAATGCTTTCAGCACTATAGTGCGTACTTGTATGGCGGTCATTGCCCCATATACTGACTTTCCGAAAGGGTTCTGATATTTATAGAGTGGAGGAGACCCTGTGTGAGTGGTCCCTATCCATTATGTACCAAAAACTTTGTTTATTCGACTACTTAATACACACCGTTCGGCAAAAATCAATTTTGGAAAATTCGGCCCCAAAATTTATTTTTGCCCTTATTCACCAAATATTTGGGCCAAGGACTAAAATAAATGTTCCTATAATTCGCCCACGCAGGGCGTACATACGATACATACATTTGCCTTTACATTTACACATTTTATTTTTAGGGGTGGGGTGAAGTAGATGTAACACATATAGCAATGCTTTCAGCACTATAGTGCGTACTTGTATGGCGGTCATTGCCCCATATACTGACTTTCCGAAAGGGTTCTGATATTTATAGAGTGGAGGAGACCCTGTGTGAGTGGTCCCTATCCATTATGTACCAAAAACTTTGTTTATTCGACTACTTAATACACACCGTTCGGCAAAAATCAATTTTGGAAAATTCGGCCCCAAAATTATTTTTGCCCTTATTCACCAAATATTTGGGCCAAGGACTAAAATAAATGTTCCTATAATTCGCCCACGCAGGGCGTACATACGATACATACATTTGCCTTTACATTTACACATTTTATTTTTAGGGGTGGGGTGAAGTAGATGTCAGAACACATATAGCAATGCTTTCAGCACTATAGTGCGTACTTGTATGGCGGTCATTGCCCCATATACTGACTTTCCGAAAGGGTTCTGATATTTATAGAGTGGAGGAGACCCTGTGTGAGTGGTCCCTATCCATTATGTACCAAAAACTTTGTTTATTCGACTACTTAATACACACCGTTCGGCAAAAATCAATTTTGGAAAATTCGGCCCCAAAATTTATTTTTGCCCTTATTCACCAAATATTTGGGCCAAGGACTAAAATAAATGTTCCTATAATTCGCCCACGCAGGGCGTACATACGATACATACATTTGCCTTTACATTTACACATTTTATTTTTAGGGGTGGGGTGAAGTAGATGTCAGAACACATATAGCAATGCTTTCAGCACTATAGTGCGTACTTGTATGGCGGTCATTGCCCCATATACTGACTTTCCGAAAGGGTTCTGATATTTATAGAGTGGAGGAGACCCTGTGTGAGTGGTCCCTATCCATTATGTACCAAAAACTTTGTTTATTCGACTACTTAATACACACCGTTCGGCAAAAATCAATTTTGGAAAATTCGGCCCCAAAATTTATTTTTGCCCTTATTCACCAAATATTTGGGCCAAGGACTAAAATAAATGTTCCTATAATTCGCCCACGCAGGGCGTACATACGATACATACATTTGCCTTTACATTTACACATTTTATTTTTAGGGGTGGGGTGAAGTAGATGTCAGAACACATATAGCAATGCTTTCAGCACTATAGTGCGTACTTGTATGGCGGTCATTGCCCCATATACTGACTTTCCGAAAGGGTTCTGATATTTATAGAGTGGAGGAGACCCTGTGTGAGTGGTCCCTATCCATTATGTACCAAAAACTTTGTTTATTCGACTACTTAATACACACCGTTCGGCAAAAATCAATTTTGGAAAATTCGGCCCCAAAATTTATTTTTGCCCTTATTCACCAAATATTTGGGCCAAGGACTAAAATAAATGTTCCTATAATTCGCCCACGCAGGGCGTACATACGATACATACATTTGCCTTTACATTTACACATTTTATTTTTAGGGGTGGGGTGAAGTAGATGTCAGAACACATATAGCAATGCTTTCAGCACTATAGTGCGTACTTGTATGGCGGTCATTGCCCCATATACTGACTTTCCGAAAGGGTTCTGATATTTATAGAGTGGAGGAGACCCTGTGTGAGTGGTCCCTATCCATTATGTACCAAAAACTTTGTTTATTCGACTACTTAATACACACCGTTCGGCAAAAATCAATTTTGGAAAATTCGGCCCCAAAATTTATTTTTGCCCTTATTCACCAAATATTTGGGCCAAGGACTAAAATAAATGTTCCTATAATTCGCCCACGCAGGGCGTACATACGATACATACATTTGCCTTTACATTTACACATTTTATTTTTAGGGGTGGGGTGAAGTAGATGTCAGAACACATATAGCAATGCTTTCAGCACTATAGTGCGTACTTGTATGGCGGTCATTGCCCCATATACTGACTTTCCGAAAGGGTTCTGATATTTATAGAGTGGAGGAGACCCTGTGTGAGTGGTCCCTATCCATTATGTACCAAAAACTTTGTTTATTCGACTACTTAATACACACCGTTCGGCAAAAATCAATTTTGGAAAATTCGGCCCCAAAATTTATTTTTGCCCTTATTCACCAAATATTTGGGCCAAGGACTAAAATAAATGTTCCTATAATTCGCCCACGCAGGGCGTACATACGATACATACATTTGCCTTTACATTTACACATTTTATTTTTAGGGGTGGGGTGAAGTAGATGTCAGAACACATATAGCAATGCTTTCAGCACTATAGTGCGTACTTGTATGGCGGTCATTGCCCCATATACTGACTTTCCGAAAGGGTTCTGATATTTATAGAGTGGAGGAGACCCTGTGTGAGTGGTCCCTATCCATTATGTACCAAAAACTTTGTTTATTCGACTACTTAATACACACCGTTCGGCAAAAATCAATTTTGGAAAATTCGGCCCCAAAATTATTTTTGCCCTTATTCACCAAATATTTGGGCCAAGGACTAAAATAAATGTTCCTATAATTCGCCCACGCAGGGCGTACATACGATACATACATTTGCCTTTACATTTACACATTTTATTTTTAGGGGTGGGGTGAAGTAGATGTCAGAACACATATAGCAATGCTTTCAGCACTATAGTGCGTACTTGTATGGCGGTCATTGCCCCATATACTGACTTTCCGAAAGGGTTCTGATATTTATAGAGTGGAGGAGACCCTGTGTGAGTGGTCCCTATCCATTATGTACCAAAAACTTTGTTTATTCGACTACTTAATACACACCGTTCGGCAAAAATCAATTTTGGAAAATTCGGCCCCAAAATTATTTTTGCCCTTATTCACCAAATATTTGGGCCAAGGACTAAAATAAATGTTCCTATAATTCGCCCACGCAGGGCGTACATACGATACATACATTTGCCTTTACATTTACACATTTTATTTTTAGGGGTGGGGTGAAGTAGATGTCAGAACACATATAGCAATGCTTTCAGCACTATAGTGCGTACTTGTATGGCGGTCATTGCCCCATATACTGACTTTCCGAAAGGGTTCTGATATTTATAGAGTGGAGGAGACCCTGTGTGAGTGGTCCCTATCCATTATGTACCAAAAACTTTGTTTATTCGACTACTTAATACACACCGTTCGGCAAAAATCAATTTTGGAAAATTCGGCCCCAAAATTTATTTTTGCCCTTATTCACCAAATATTTGGGCCAAGGACTAAAATAAATGTTCCTATAATTCGCCCACGCAGGGCGTACATACGATACATACATTTGCCTTTACATTTACACATTTTTTTTAGGGGTGGGGTGAAGTAGATGTCAGAACACATATAGCAATGCTTTCAGCACTATAGTGCGTACTTGTATGGCGGTCATTGCCCCATATACTGACTTTCCGAAAGGGTTCTGATATTTATAGAGTGGAGGAGACCCTGTGTGAGTGGTCCCTATCCATTATGTACCAAAAACTTTGTTTATTCGACTACTTAATACACACCGTTCGGCAAAAATCAATTTTGGAAAATTCGGCCCCAAAATTTATTTTTGCCCTTATTCACCAAATATTTGGGCCAAGGACTAAAATAAATGTTCCTATAATTCGCCCACGCAGGGCGTACATACGATACATACATTTGCCTTTACATTTACACATTTTATTTTTAGGGGTGGGGTGAAGTAGATGTCAGAACACATATAGCAATGCTTTCAGCACTATAGTGCGTACTTGTATGGCGGTCATTGCCCCATATACTGACTTTCCGAAAGGGTTCTGATATTTATAGAGTGGAGGAGACCCTGTGTGAGTGGTCCCTATCCATTATGTACCAAAAACTTTGTTTATTCGACTACTTAATACACACCGTTCGGCAAAAATCAATTTTGGAAAATTCGGCCCCAAAATTATTTTTGCCCTTATTCACCAAATATTTGGGCCAAGGACTAAAATAAATGTTCCTATAATTCGCCCACGCAGGGCGTACATACGATACATACATTTGCCTTTACATTTACACATTTTATTTTTAGGGGTGGGGTGAAGTAGATGTCAGAACACATATAGCAATGCTTTCAGCACTATAGTGCGTACTTGTATGGCGGTCATTGCCCCATATACTGACTTTCCGAAAGGGTTCTGATATTTATAGAGTGGAGGAGACCCTGTGTGAGTGGTCCCTATCCATTATGTACCAAAAACTTTGTTTATTCGACTACTTAATACACACCGTTCGGCAAAAATCAATTTTGGAAAATTCGGCCCCAAAATTATTTTTGCCCTTATTCACCAAATATTTGGGCCAAGGACTAAAATAAATGTTCCTATAATTCGCCCACGCAGGGCGTACATACGATACATACATTTGCCTTTACATTTACACATTTTATTTTTAGGGGTGGGGTGAAGTAGATGTCAGAACACATATAGCAATGCTTTCAGCACTATAGTGCGTACTTGTATGGCGGTCATTGCCCCATATACTGACTTTCCGAAAGGGTTCTGATATTTATAGAGTGGAGGAGACCCTGTGTGAGTGGTCCCTATCCATTATGTACCAAAAACTTTGTTTATTCGACTACTTAATACACACCGTTCGGCAAAAATCAATTTTGGAAAATTCGGCCCCAAAATTTATTTTTGCCCTTATTCACCAAATATTTGGGCCAAGGACTAAAATAAATGTTCCTATAATTCGCCCACGCAGGGCGTACATACGATACATACATTTGCCTTTACATTTACACATTTTATTTTTAGGGGTGGGGTGAAGTAGATGTCAGAACACATATAGCAATGCTTTCAGCACTATAGTGCGTACTTGTATGGCGGTCATTGCCCCATATACTGACTTTCCGAAAGGGTTCTGATATTTATAGAGTGGAGGAGACCCTGTGTGAGTGGTCCCTATCCATTATGTACCAAAAACTTTGTTTATTCGACTACTTAATACACACCGTTCGGCAAAAATCAATTTTGGAAAATTCGGCCCCAAAATTATTTTTGCCCTTATTCACCAAATATTTGGGCCAAGGACTAAAATAAATGTTCCTATAATTCGCCCACGCAGGGCGTACATACGATACATACATTTGCCTTTACATTTACACATTTTATTTTTAGGGGTGGGGTGAAGTAGATGTCAGAACACATATAGCAATGCTTTCAGCACTATAGTGCGTACTTGTATGGCGGTCATTGCCCCATATACTGACTTTCCGAAAGGGTTCTGATATTTATAGAGTGGAGGAGACCCTGTGTGAGTGGTCCCTATCCATTATGTACCAAAAACTTTGTTTATTCGACTACTTAATACACACCGTTCGGCAAAAATCAATTTTGGAAAATTCGGCCCCAAAATTTATTTTTGCCCTTATTCACCAAATATTTGGGCCAAGGACTAAAATAAATGTTCCTATAATTCGCCCACGCAGGGCGTACATACGATACATACATTTGCCTTTACATTTACACATTTTATTTTTAGGGGTGGGGTGAAGTAGATGTCAGAACACATATAGCAATGCTTTCAGCACTATAGTGCGTACTTGTATGGCGGTCATTGCCCCATATACTGACTTTCCGAAAGGGTTCTGATATTTATAGAGTGGAGGAGACCCTGTGTGAGTGGTCCCTATCCATTATGTACCAAAAACTTTGTTTATTCGACTACTTAATACACACCGTTCGGCAAAAATCAATTTTGGAAAATTCGGCCCCAAAATTTATTTTTGCCCTTATTCACCAAATATTTGGGCCAAGGACTAAAATAAATGTTCCTATAATTCGCCCACGCAGGGCGTACATACGATACATACATTTGCCTTTACATTTACACATTTTATTTTTAGGGGTGGGGTGAAGTAGATGTCAGAACACATATAGCAATGCTTTCAGCACTATAGTGCGTACTTGTATGGCGGTCATTGCCCCATATACTGACTTTCCGAAAGGGTTCTGATATTTATAGAGTGGAGGAGACCCTGTGTGAGTGGTCCCTATCCATTATGTACCAAAAACTTTGTTTATTCGACTACTTAATACACACCGTTCGGCAAAAATCAATTTTGGAAAATTCGGCCCCAAAATTATTTTTGCCCTTATTCACCAAATATTTGGGCCAAGGACTAAAATAAATGTTCCTATAATTCGCCCACGCAGGGCGTACATACGATACATACATTTGCCTTTACATTTACACATTTTATTTTTAGGGGTGGGGTGAAGTAGATGTCAGAACACATATAGCAATGCTTTCAGCACTATAGTGCGTACTTGTATGGCGGTCATTGCCCCATATACTGACTTTCCGAAAGGGTTCTGATATTTATAGAGTGGAGGAGACCCTGTGTGAGTGGTCCCTATCCATTATGTACCAAAAACTTTGTTTATTCGACTACTTAATACACACCGTTCGGCAAAAATCAATTTTGGAAAATTCGGCCCCAAAATTTATTTTTGCCCTTATTCACCAAATATTTGGGCCAAGGACTAAAATAAATGTTCCTATAATTCGCCCACGCAGGGCGTACATACGATACATACATTTGCCTTTACATTTACACATTTTATTTTTAGGGGTGGGGTGAAGTAGATGTCAGAACACATATAGCAATGCTTTCAGCACTATAGTGCGTACTTGTATGGCGGTCATTGCCCCATATACTGACTTTCCGAAAGGGTTCTGATATTTATAGAGTGGAGGAGACCCTGTGTGAGTGGTCCCTATCCATTATGTACCAAAAACTTTGTTTATTCGACTACTTAATACACACCGTTCGGCAAAAATCAATTTTGGAAAATTCGGCCCCAAAATTTATTTTTGCCCTTATTCACCAAATATTTGGGCCAAGGACTAAAATAAATGTTCCTATAATTCGCCCACGCAGGGCGTACATACGATACATACATTTGCCTTTACATTTACACATTTTATTTTTAGGGGTGGGGTGAAGTAGATGTCAGAACACATATAGCAATGCTTTCAGCACTATAGTGCGTACTTGTATGGCGGTCATTGCCCCATATACTGACTTTCCGAAAGGGTTCTGATATTTATAGAGTGGAGGAGACCCTGTGTGAGTGGTCCCTATCCATTATGTACCAAAAACTTTGTTTATTCGACTACTTAATACACACCGTTCGGCAAAAATCAATTTTGGAAAATTCGGCCCCAAAATTTATTTTTGCCCTTATTCACCAAATATTTGGGCCAAGGACTAAAATAAATGTTCCTATAATTCGCCCACGCAGGGCGTACATACGATACATACATTTGCCTTTACATTTACACATTTTATTTTTAGGGGTGGGGTGAAGTAGATGTCAGAACACATATAGCAATGCTTTCAGCACTATAGTGCGTACTTGTATGGCGGTCATTGCCCCATATACTGACTTTCCGAAAGGGTTCTGATATTTATAGAGTGGAGGAGACCCTGTGTGAGTGGTCCCTATCCATTATGTACCAAAAACTTTGTTTATTCGACTACTTAATACACACCGTTCGGCAAAAATCAATTTTGGAAAATTCGGCCCCAAAATTTATTTTTGCCCTTATTCACCAAATATTTGGGCCAAGGACTAAAATAAATGTTCCTATAATTCGCCCACGCAGGGCGTACATACGATACATACATTTGCCTTTACATTTACACATTTTATTTTTAGGGGTGGGGTGAAGTAGATGTCAGAACACATATAGCAATGCTTTCAGCACTATAGTGCGTACTTGTATGGCGGTCATTGCCCCATATACTGACTTTCCGAAAGGGTTCTGATATTTATAGAGTGGAGGAGACCCTGTGTGAGTGGTCCCTATCCATTATGTACCAAAAACTTTGTTTATTCGACTACTTAATACACACCGTTCGGCAAAAATCAATTTTGGAAAATTCGGCCCCAAAATTTATTTTTGCCCTTATTCACCAAATATTTGGGCCAAGGACTAAAATAAATGTTCCTATAATTCGCCCACGCAGGGCGTACATACGATACATACATTTGCCTTTACATTTACACATTTTATTTTTAGGGGTGGGGTGAAGTAGATGTCAGAACACATATAGCAATGCTTTCAGCACTATAGTGCGTACTTGTATGGCGGTCATTGCCCCATATACTGACTTTCCGAAAGGGTTCTGATATTTATAGAGTGGAGGAGACCCTGTGTGAGTGGTCCCTATCCATTATGTACCAAAAACTTTGTTTATTCGACTACTTAATACACACCGTTCGGCAAAAATCAATTTTGGAAAATTCGGCCCCAAAATTTATTTTTGCCCTTATTCACCAAATATTTGGGCCAAGGACTAAAATAAATGTTCCTATAATTCGCCCACGCAGGGCGTACATACGATACATACATTTGCCTTTACATTTACACATTTTATTTTTAGGGGTGGGGTGAAGTAGATGTCAGAACACATATAGCAATGCTTTCAGCACTATAGTGCGTACTTGTATGGCGGTCATTGCCCCATATACTGACTTTCCGAAAGGGTTCTGATATTTATAGAGTGGAGGAGACCCTGTGTGAGTGGTCCCTATCCATTATATGTACAAAAAAACTTTGTTTATTCGACTACTTAATACACACCGTTCGGCAAAAATCAATTTTGGAAAATTCGGCCCCAAAATTATTTTTGCCCTTATTCACCAAATATTTGGGCCAAGGACTAAAATAAATGTTCCTATAATTCGCCCACGCAGGGCGTACATACGATACATACATTTGCCTTTACATTTACACATTTTATTTTTAGGGGTGGGGTGAAGTAGATGTCAGAACACATATAGCAATGCTTTCAGCACTATAGTGCGTACTTGTATGGCGGTCATTGCCCCATATACTGACTTTCCGAAAGGGTTCTGATATTTATAGAGTGGAGGAGACCCTGTGTGAGTGGTCCCTATCCATTATGTACCAAAAACTTTGTTTATTCGACTACTTAATACACACCGTTCGGCAAAAATCAATTTTGGAAAATTCGGCCCCAAAATTTATTTTTGCCCTTATTCACCAAATATTTGGGCCAAGGACTAAAATAAATGTTCCTATAATTCGCCCACGCAGGGCGTACATACGATACATACATTTGCCTTTACATTTACACATTTTATTTTTAGGGGTGGGGTGAAGTAGATGTCAGAACACATATAGCAATGCTTTCAGCACTATAGTGCGTACTTGTATGGCGGTCATTGCCCCATATACTGACTTTCCGAAAGGGTTCTGATATTTATAGAGTGGAGGAGACCCTGTGTGAGTGGTCCCTATCCATTATGTACCAAAAACTTTGTTTATTCGACTACTTAATACACACCGTTCGGCAAAAATCAATTTTGGAAAATTCGGCCCCAAAATTTATTTTTGCCCTTATTCACCAAATATTTGGGCCAAGGACTAAAATAAATGTTCCTATAATTCGCCCACGCAGGGCGTACATACGATACATACATTTGCCTTTACATTTACACATTTTATTTTTAGGGGTGGGGTGAAGTAGATGTCAGAACACATATAGCAATGCTTTCAGCACTATAGTGCGTACTTGTATGGCGGTCATTGCCCCATATACTGACTTTCCGAAAGGGTTCTGATATTTATAGAGTGGAGGAGACCCTGTGTGAGTGGTCCCTATCCATTATGTACCAAAAACTTTGTTTATTCGACTACTTAATACACACCGTTCGGCAAAAATCAATTTTGGAAAATTCGGCCCCAAAATTATTTTTGCCCTTATTCACCAAATATTTGGGCCAAGGACTAAAATAAATGTTCCTATAATTCGCCCACGCAGGGCGTACATACGATACATACATTTGCCTTTACATTTACACATTTTATTTTTAGGGGTGGGGTGAAGTAGATGTCAGAACACATATAGCAATGCTTTCAGCACTATAGTGCGTACTTGTATGGCGGTCATTGCCCCATATACTGACTTTCCGAAAGGGTTCTGATATTTATAGAGTGGAGGAGACCCTGTGTGAGTGGTCCCTATCCATTATGTACCAAAAACTTTGTTTATTCGACTACTTAATACACACCGTTCGGCAAAAATCAATTTTGGAAAATTCGGCCCCAAAATTTATTTTTGCCCTTATTCACCAAATATTTGGGCCAAGGACTAAAATAAATGTTCCTATAATTCGCCCACGCAGGGCGTACATACGATACATACATTTGCCTTTACATTTACATTTTATTTTTAGGGGTGGGGTGAAGTAGATGTCAGAACACATATAGCAATGCTTTCAGCACTATAGTGCGTACTTGTATGGCGGTCATTGCCCCATATACTGACTTTCCGAAAGGGTTCTGATATTTATAGAGTGGAGGAGACCCTGTGTGAGTGGTCCCTATCCATTATGTACCAAAAACTTTGTTTATTCGACTACTTAATACACACCGTTCGGCAAAAATCAATTTTGGAAAATTCGGCCCCAAAATTTATTTTTGCCCTTATTCACCAAATATTTGGGCCAAGGACTAAAATAAATGTTCCTATAATTCGCCCACGCAGGGCGTACATACGATACATACATTTGCCTTTACATTTACACATTTTATTTTTAGGGGTGGGGTGAAGTAGATGTCAGAACACATATAGCAATGCTTTCAGCACTATAGTGCGTACTTGTATGGCGGTCATTGCCCCATATACTGACTTTCCGAAAGGGTTCTGATATTTATAGAGTGGAGGAGACCCTGTGTGAGTGGTCCCTATCCATTATGTACCAAAAACTTTGTTTATTCGACTACTTAATACACACCGTTCGGCAAAAATCAATTTTGGAAAATTCGGCCCCAAAATTTATTTTTGCCCTTATTCACCAAATATTTGGGCCAAGGACTAAAATAAATGTTCCTATAATTCGCCCACGCAGGGCGTACATACGATACATACATTTGCCTTTACATTTACACATTTTATTTTTAGGGGTGGGGTGAAGTAGATGTCAGAACACATATAGCAATGCTTTCAGCACTATAGTGCGTACTTGTATGGCGGTCATTGCCCCATATACTGACTTTCCGAAAGGGTTCTGATATTTATAGAGTGGAGGAGACCCTGTGTGAGTGGTCCCTATCCATTATGTACCAAAAACTTTGTTTATTCGACTACTTAATACACACCGTTCGGCAAAAATCAATTTTGGAAAATTCGGCCCCAAAATTTATTTTTGCCCTTATTCACCAAATATTTGGGCCAAGGACTAAAATAAATGTTCCTATAATTCGCCCACGCAGGGCGTACATACGATACATACATTTGCCTTTACATTTACACATTTTTTTAGGGGTGGGGTGAAGTAGATGTCAGAACACATATAGCAATGCTTTCAGCACTATAGTGCGTACTTGTATGGCGGTCATTGCCCCATATACTGACTTTCCGAAAGGGTTCTGATATTTATAGAGTGGAGGAGACCCTGTGTGAGTGGTCCCTATCCATTATGTACCAAAAACTTTGTTTATTCGACTACTTAATACACACCGTTCGGCAAAAATCAATTTTGGAAAATTCGGCCCCAAAATTTATTTTTGCCCTTATTCACCAAATATTTGGGCCGGGGACTAAAATAAATGTTCCTATAATTCGCCCACGCAGGGCGTACATACGATACATACATTTGCCTTTACATTTACACATTTTATTTTTAGGGGTGGGGTGAAGTAGATGTCAGAACACATATAGCAATGCTTTCAGCACTATAGTGCGTACTTGTATGGCGGTCATTGCCCCATATACTGACTTTCCGAAAGGGTTCTGATATTTATAGAGTGGAGGAGACCCTGTGTGAGTGGTCCCTATCCATTATGTACCAAAAACTTTGTTTATTCGACTACTTAATACACACCGTTCGGCAAAAATCAATTTTGGAAAATTCGGCCCCAAAATTATTTTTGCCCTTATTCACCAAATATTTGGGCCAAGGACTAAAATAAATGTTCCTATAATTCGCCCACGCAGGGCGTACATACGATACATACATTTGCCTTTACATTTACACATTTTATTTTTAGGGGTGGGGTGAAGTAGATGTCAGAACACATATAGCAATGCTTTCAGCACTATAGTGCGTACTTGTATGGCGGTCATTGCCCCATATACTGACTTTCCGAAAGGGTTCTGATATTTATAGAGTGGAGGAGACCCTGTGTGAGTGGTCCCTATCCATTATGTACCAAAAACTTTGTTTATTCGACTACTTAATACACACCGTTCGGCAAAAATCAATTTTGGAAAATTCGGCCCCAAAATTTATTTTTGCCCTTATTCACCAAATATTTGGGCCAAGGACTAAAATAAATGTTCCTATAATTCGCCCACGCAGGGCGTACATACGATACATACATTTGCCTTTACATTTACACATTTTATTTTTAGGGGTGGGGTGAAGTAGATGTCAGAACACATATAGCAATGCTTTCAGCACTATAGTGCGTACTTGTATGGCGGTCATTGCCCCATATACTGACTTTCCGAAAGGGTTCTGATATTTATAGAGTGGAGGAGACCCTGTGTGAGTGGTCCCTATCCATTATGTACCAAAAACTTTGTTTATTCGACTACTTAATACACACCGTTCGGCAAAAATCAATTTTGGAAAATTCGGCCCCAAAATTTATTTTTGCCCTTATTCACCAAATATTTGGGCCAAGGACTAAAATAAATGTTCCTATAATTCGCCCACGCAGGGCGTACATACGATACATACATTTGCCTTTACATTTACACATTTTATTTTTAGGGGTGGGGTGAAGTAGATGTCAGAACACATATAGCAATGCTTTCAGCACTATAGTGCGTACTTGTATGGCGGTCATTGCCCCATATACTGACTTTCCGAAAGGGTTCTGATATTTATAGAGTGGAGGAGACCCTGTGTGAGTGGTCCCTATCCATTATGTACCAAAAACTTTGTTTATTCGACTACTTAATACACACCGTTCGGCAAAAATCAATTTTGGAAAATTCGGCCCCAAAATTTATTTTTGCCCTTATTCACCAAATATTTGGGCCAAGGACTAAAATAAATGTTCCTATAATTCGCCCACGCAGGGCGTACATACGATACATACATTTGCCTTTACATTTACACATTTTATTTTTAGGGGTGGGGTGAAGTAGATGTCAGAACACATATAGCAATGCTTTCAGCACTATAGTGCGTACTTGTATGGCGGTCATTGCCCCATATACTGACTTTCCGAAAGGGTTCTGATATTTATAGAGTGGAGGAGACCCTGTGTGAGTGGTCCCTATCCATTATGTACCAAAAACTTTGTTTATTCGACTACTTAATACACACCGTTCGGCAAAAATCAATTTTGGAAAATTCGGCCCCAAAATTTATTTTTGCCCTTATTCACCAAATATTTGGGCCAAGGACTAAAATAAATGTTCCTATAATTCGCCCACGCAGGGCGTACATACGATACATACATTTGCCTTTACATTTACACATTTTATTTTTAGGGGTGGGGTGAAGTAGATGTCAGAACACATATAGCAATGCTTTCAGCACTATAGTGCGTACTTGTATGGCGGTCATTGCCCCATATACTGACTTTCCGAAAGGGTTCTGATATTTTTATAGAGTGGAGGAGACCCTGTGTGAGTGGTCCCTATCCATTATGTACCAAAAACTTTGTTTATTCGACTACTTAATACACACCGTTCGGCAAAAATCAATTTTGGAAAATTCGGCCCCAAAATTTATTTTTGCCCTTATTCACCAAATATTTGGGCCAAGGACTAAAATAAATGTTCCTATAATTCGCCCACGCAGGGCGTACATACGATACATACATTTGCCTTTACATTTACACATTTTATTTTTAGGGGTGGGGTGAAGTAGATGTCAGAACACATATAGCAATGCTTTCAGCACTATAGTGCGTACTTGTATGGCGGTCATTGCCCCATATACTGACTTTCCGAAAGGGTTCTGATATTTATAGAGTGGAGGAGACCCTGTGTGAGTGGTCCCTATCCATTATGTACCAAAAACTTTGTTTATTCGACTACTTAATACACACCGTTCGGCAAAAATCAATTTTGGAAAATTCGGCCCCAAAAAATATATTTTTGCCCTTATTCACCAAATATTTGGGCCAAGGACTAAAATAAATGTTCCTATAATTCGCCCACGCAGGGCGTACATACGATACATACATTTGCCTTTACATTTACACATTTTATTTTTAGGGGTGGGGTGAAGTAGATGTCAGAACACATATAGCAATGCTTTCAGCACTATAGTGCGTACTTGTATGGCGGTCATTGCCCCATATACTGACTTTCCGAAAGGGTTCTGATATTTATAGAGTGGAGGAGACCCTGTGTGAGTGGTCCCTATCCATTATGTACCAAAAACTTTGTTTATTCGACTACTTAATACACACCGTTCGGCAAAAATCAATTTTGGAAAATTCGGCCCAAAATTTATTTTTGCCCTTATTCACCAAATATTTGGGCCAAGGACTAAAATAAATGTTCCTATAATTCGCCCACGCAGGGCGTACATACGATACATACATTTGCCTTTACATTTACACATTTTATTTTTAGGGGTGGGGTGAAGTAGATGTCAGAACACATATAGCAATGCTTTCAGCACTATAGTGCGTACTTGTATGGCGGTCATTGCCCCATATACTGACTTTCCGAAAGGGTTCTGATATTTATAGAGTGGAGGAGACCCTGTGTGAGTGGTCCCTATCCATTATGTACCAAAAACTTTGTTTATTCGACTACTTAATACACACCGTTCGGCAAAAATCAATTTTGGAAAATTCGGCCCCAAAATTTATTTTTGCCCTTATTCACCAAATATTTGGGCCAAGGACTAAAATAAATGTTCCTATAATTCGCCCACGCAGGGCGTACATACGATACATACATTTGCCTTTACATTTACACATTTTATTTTTAGGGGTGGGGTGAAGTAGATGTCAGAACACATATAGCAATGCTTTCAGCACTATAGTGCGTACTTGTATGGCGGTCATTGCCCCATATACTGACTTTCCGAAAGGGTTCTGATATTTATAGAGTGGAGGAGACCCTGTGTGAGTGGTCCCTATCCATTATGTACCAAAAACTTTGTTTATTCGACTACTTAATACACACCGTTCGGCAAAAATCAATTTTGGAAAATTCGGCCCCAAAATTTATTTTTGCCCTTATTCACCAAATATTTGGGCCAAGGACTAAAATAAATGTTCCTATAATTCGCCCACGCAGGGCGTACATACGATACATACATTTGCCTTTACATTTACACATTTTATTTTTAGGGGTGGGGTGAAGTAGATGTCAGAACACATATAGCAATGCTTTCAGCACTATAGTGCGTACTTGTATGGCGGTCATTGCCCCATATACTGACTTTCCGAAAGGGTTCTGATATTTATAGAGTGGAGGAGACCCTGTGTGAGTGGTCCCTATCCATTATGTACCAAAAACTTTGTTTATTCGACTACTTAATACACACCGTTCGGCAAAAATCAATTTTGGAAAATTCGGCCCAAAATTTATTTTTGCCCTTATTCACCAAATATTTGGGCCAAGGACTAAAATAAATGTTCCTATAATTCGCCCACGCAGGGCGTACATACGATACATACATTTGCCTTTACATTTACACATTTTATTTTTAGGGGTGGGGTGAAGTAGATGTCAGAACACATATAGCAATGCTTTCAGCACTATAGTGCGTACTTGTATGGCGGTCATTGCCCCATATACTGACTTTCCGAAAGGGTTCTGATATTTATAGAGTGGAGGAGACCCTGTGTGAGTGGTCCCTATCCATTATGTACCAAAAACTTTGTTTATTCGACTACTTAATACACACCGTTCGGCAAAAATCAATTTTGGAAAATTCGGCCCCAAAATTTATTTTTGCCCTTATTCACCAAATATTTGGGCCAAGGACTAAAATAAATGTTCCTATAATTCGCCCACGCAGGGCGTACATACGATACATACATTTGCCTTTACATTTACACATTTTATTTTTAGGGGTGGGGTGAAGTAGATGTCAGAACACATATAGCAATGCTTTCAGCACTATAGTGCGTACTTGTATGGCGGTCATTGCCCCATATACTGACTTTCCGAAAGGGTTCTGATATTTATAGAGTGGAGGAGACCCTGTGTGAGTGGTCCCTATCCATTATGTACCAAAAACTTTGTTTATTCGACTACTTAATACACACCGTTCGGCAAAAATCAATTTTGGAAAATTCGGCCCCAAAATTTATTTTTGCCCTTATTCACCAAATATTTGGGCCAAGGACTAAAATAAATGTTCCTATAATTCGCCCACGCAGGGCGTACATACGATACATACATTTGCCTTTACATTTACACATTTTATTTTTAGGGGTGGGGTGAAGTAGATGTCAGAACACATATAGCAATGCTTTCAGCACTATAGTGCGTACTTGTATGGCGGTCATTGCCCCATATACTGACTTTCCGAAAGGGTTCTGATATTTATAGAGTGGAGGAGACCCTGTGTGAGTGGTCCCTATCCATTATGTACCAAAAACTTTGTTTATTCGACTACTTAATACACACCGTTCGGCAAAAATCAATTTTGGAAAATTCGGCCCCAAAATTTATTTTTGCCCTTATTCACCAAATATTTGGGCCAAGGACTAAAATAAATGTTCCTATAATTCGCCCACGCAGGGCGTACATACGATACATACATTTGCCTTTACATTTACACATTTTATTTTTAGGGGTGGGGTGAAGTAGATGTCAGAACACATATAGCAATGCTTTCAGCACTATAGTGCGTACTTGTATGGCGGTCATTGCCCCATATACTGACTTTCCGAAAGGGTTCTGATATTTATAGAGTGGAGGAGACCCTGTGTGAGTGGTCCCTATCCATTATGTACCAAAAACTTTGTTTATTCGACTACTTAATACACACCGTTCGGCAAAAATCAATTTTGGAAAATTCGGCCCCAAAATTTATTTTTGCCCTTATTCACCAAATATTTGGGCCAAGGACTAAAATAAATGTTCCTATAATTCGCCCACGCAGGGCGTACATACGATACATACATTTGCCTTTACATTTACACATTTTATTTTTAGGGGTGGGGTGAAGTAGATGTCAGAACACATATAGCAATGCTTTCAGCACTATAGTGCGTACTTGTATGGCGGTCATTGCCCCATATACTGACTTTCCGAAAGGGTTCTGATATTTATAGAGTGGAGGAGACCCTGTGTGAGTGGTCCCTATCCATTATGTACCAAAAACTTTGTTTATTCGACTACTTAATACACACCGTTCGGCAAAAATCAATTTTGGAAAATTCGGCCCCAAAATTTATTTTTGCCCTTATTCACCAAATATTTGGGCCAAGGACTAAAATAAATGTTCCTATAATTCGCCCACGCAGGGCGTACATACGATACATACATTTGCCTTTACATTTACACATTTTATTTTTAGGGGTGGGGTGAAGTAGATGTCAGAACACATATAGCAATGCTTTCAGCACTATAGTGCGTACTTGTATGGCGGTCATTGCCCCATATACTGACTTTCCGAAAGGGTTCTGATATTTATAGAGTGGAGGAGACCCTGTGTGAGTGGTCCCTATCCATTATGTACCAAAAACTTTGTTTATTCGACTACTTAATACACACCGTTCGGCAAAAATCAATTTTGGAAAATTCGGCCCCAAAATTTATTTTTGCCCTTATTCACCAAATATTTGGGCCAAGGACTAAAATAAATGTTCCTATAATTCGCCCACGCAGGGCGTACATACGATACATACATTTGCCTTTACATTTACACATTTTATTTTTAGGGGTGGGGTGAAGTAGATGTCAGAACACATATAGCAATGCTTTCAGCACTATAGTGCGTACTTGTATGGCGGTCATTGCCCCATATACTGACTTTCCGAAAGGGTTCTGATATTTATAGAGTGGAGGAGACCCTGTGTGAGTGGTCCCTATCCATTATGTACCAAAAACTTTGTTTATTCGACTACTTAATACACACCGTTCGGCAAAAATCAATTTTGGAAAATTCGGCCCAAAATTTATTTTTGCCCTTATTCACCAAATATTTGGGCCAAGGACTAAAATAAATGTTCCTATAATTCGCCCACGCAGGGCGTACATACGATACATACATTTGCCTTTACATTTACACATTTTATTTTTAGGGGTGGGGTGAAGTAGATGTCAGAACACATATAGCAATGCTTTCAGCACTATAGTGCGTACTTGTATGGCGGTCATTGCCCCATATACTGACTTTCCGAAAGGGTTCTGATATTTATAGAGTGGAGGAGACCCTGTGTGAGTGGTCCCTATCCATTATGTACCAAAAACTTTGTTTATTCGACTACTTAATACACACCGTTCGGCAAAAATCAATTTTGGAAAATTCGGCCCCAAAATTTATTTTTGCCCTTATTCACCAAATATTTGGGCCAAGGACTAAAATAAATGTTCCTATAATTCGCCCACGCAGGGCGTACATACGATACATACATTTGCCTTTACATTTACACATTTTATTTTTAGGGGTGGGGTGAAGTAGATGTCAGAACACATATAGCAATGCTTTCAGCACTATAGTGCGTACTTGTATGGCGGTCATTGCCCCATATACTGACTTTCCGAAAGGGTTCTGATATTTATAGAGTGGAGGAGACCCTGTGTGAGTGGTCCCTATCCATTATGTACCAAAAACTTTGTTTATTCGACTACTTAATACACACCGTTCGGCAAAAATCAATTTTGGAAAATTCGGCCCCAAAATTTATTTTTGCCCTTATTCACCAAATATTTGGGCCAAGGACTAAAATAAATGTTCCTATAATTCGCCCACGCAGGGCGTACATACGATACATACATTTGCCTTTACATTTACACATTTTATTTTTAGGGGTGGGGTGAAGTAGATGTCAGAACACATATAGCAATGCTTTCAGCACTATAGTGCGTACTTGTATGGCGGTCATTGCCCCATATACTGACTTTCCGAAAGGGTTCTGATATTTATAGAGTGGAGGAGACCCTGTGTGAGTGGTCCCTATCCATTATGTACCAAAAACTTTGTTTATTCGACTACTTAATACACACCGTTCGGCAAAAATCAATTTTGGAAAATTCGGCCCCAAAATTTATTTTTGCCCTTATTCACCAAATATTTGGGCCAAGGACTAAAATAAATGTTCCTATAATTCGCCCACGCAGGGCGTACATACGATACATACATTTGCCTTTACATTTACACATTTTATTTTTAGGGGTGGGGTGAAGTAGATGTCAGAACACATATAGCAATGCTTTCAGCACTATAGTGCGTACTTGTATGGCGGTCATTGCCCCATATACTGACTTTCCGAAAGGGTTCTGATATTTATAGAGTGGAGGAGACCCTGTGTGAGTGGTCCCTATCCATTATGTACCAAAAACTTTGTTTATTCGACTACTTAATACACACCGTTCGGCAAAAATCAATTTTGGAAAATTCGGCCCCAAAATTTATTTTTGCCCTTATTCACCAAATATTTGGGCCAAGGACTAAAATAAATGTTCCTATAATTCGCCCACGCAGGGCGTACATACGATACATACATTTGCCTTTACATTTACACATTTTATTTTTAGGGGTGGGGTGAAGTAGATGTCAGAACACATATAGCAATGCTTTCAGCACTATAGTGCGTACTTGTATGGCGGTCATTGCCCCATATACTGACTTTCCGAAAGGGTTCTGATATTTATAGAGTGGAGGAGACCCTGTGTGAGTGGTCCCTATCCATTATGTACCAAAAACTTTGTTTATTCGACTACTTAATACACACCGTTCGGCAAAAATCAATTTTGGAAAATTCGGCCCCAAAATTTATTTTTGCCCTTATTCACCAAATATTTGGGCCAAGGACTAAAATAAATGTTCCTATAATTCGCCCACGCAGGGCGTACATACGATACATACATTTGCCTTTACATTTACACATTTTATTTTTAGGGGTGGGGTGAAGTAGATGTCAGAACACATATAGCAATGCTTTCAGCACTATAGTGCGTACTTGTATGGCGGTCATTGCCCCATATACTGACTTTCCGAAAGGGTTCTGATATTTATAGAGTGGAGGAGACCCTGTGTGAGTGGTCCCTATCCATTATGTACCAAAAACTTTGTTTATTCGACTACTTAATACACACCGTTCGGCAAAAATCAATTTTGGAAAATTCGGCCCCAAAATTTATTTTTGCCCTTATTCACCAAATATTTGGGCCAAGGACTAAAATAAATGTTCCTATAATTCGCCCACGCAGGGCGTACATACGATACATACATTTGCCTTTACATTTACACATTTTATTTTTAGGGGTGGGGTGAAGTAGATGTCAGAACACATATAGCAATGCTTTCAGCACTATAGTGCGTACTTGTATGGCGGTCATTGCCCCATATACTGACTTTCCGAAAGGGTTCTGATATTTATAGAGTGGAGGAGACCCTGTGTGAGTGGTCCCTATCCATTATGTACCAAAAACTTTGTTTATTCGACTACTTAATACACACCGTTCGGCAAAAATCAATTTTGGAAAATTCGGCCCCAAAATTATTTTTGCCCTTATTCACCAAATATTTGGGCCAAGGACTAAAATAAATGTTCCTATAATTCGCCCACGCAGGGCGTACATACGATACATACATTTGCCTTTACATTTACACATTTTATTTTTAGGGGTGGGGTGAAGTAGATGTCAGAACACATATAGCAATGCTTTCAGCACTATAGTGCGTACTTGTATGGCGGTCATTGCCCCATATACTGACTTTCCGAAAGGGTTCTGATATTTATAGAGTGGAGGAGACCCTGTGTGAGTGGTCCCTATCCATTATGTACCAAAAACTTTGTTTATTCGACTACTTAATACACACCGTTCGGCAAAAATCAATTTTGGAAAATTCGGCCCCAAAATTTATTTTTGCCCTTATTCACCAAATATTTGGGCCAAGGACTAAAATAAATGTTCCTATAATTCGCCCACGCAGGGCGTACATACGATACATACATTTGCCTTTACATTTACACATTTTATTTTTAGGGGTGGGGTGAAGTAGATGTCAGAACACATATAGCAATGCTTTCAGCACTATAGTGCGTACTTGTATGGCGGTCATTGCCCCATATACTGACTTTCCGAAAGGGTTCTGATATTTATAGAGTGGAGGAGACCCTGTGTGAGTGGTCCCTATCCATTATGTACCAAAAACTTTGTTTATTCGACTACTTAATACACACCGTTCGGCAAAAATCAATTTTGGAAAATTCGGCCCCAAAATTTATTTTTGCCCTTATTCACCAAATATTTGGGCCAAGGACTAAAATAAATGTTCCTATAATTCGCCCACGCAGGGCGTACATACGATACATACATTTGCCTTTACATTTACACATTTTATTTTTAGGGGTGGGGTGAAGTAGATGTCAGAACACATATAGCAATGCTTTCAGCACTATAGTGCGTACTTGTATGGCGGTCATTGCCCCATATACTGACTTTCCGAAAGGGTTCTGATATTTATAGAGTGGAGGAGACCCTGTGTGAGTGGTCCCTATCCATTATGTACCAAAAACTTTGTTTATTCGACTACTTAATACACACCGTTCGGCAAAAATCAATTTTGGAAAATTCGGCCCAAAATTTATTTTTGCCCTTATTCACCAAATATTTGGGCCAAGGACTAAAATAAATGTTCCTATAATTCGCCCACGCAGGGCGTACATACGATACATACATTTGCCTTTACATTTACACATTTTATTTTTAGGGGTGGGGTGAAGTAGATGTCAGAACACATATAGCAATGCTTTCAGCACTATAGTGCGTACTTGTATGGCGGTCATTGCCCCATATACTGACTTTCCGAAAGGGTTCTGATATTTATAGAGTGGAGGAGACCCTGTGTGAGTGGTCCCTATCCATTATGTACCAAAAACTTTGTTTATTCGACTACTTAATACACACCGTTCGGCAAAAATCAATTTTGGAAAATTCGGCCCCAAAATTTATTTTTGCCCTTATTCACCAAATATTTGGGCCAAGGACTAAAATAAATGTTCCTATAATTCGCCCACGCAGGGCGTACATACGATACATACATTTGCCTTTACATTTACACATTTTATTTTTAGGGGTGGGGTGAAGTAGATGTCAGAACACATATAGCAATGCTTTCAGCACTATAGTGCGTACTTGTATGGCGGTCATTGCCCCATATACTGACTTTCCGAAAGGGTTCTGATATTTATAGAGTGGAGGAGACCCTGTGTGAGTGGTCCCTATCCATTATGTACCAAAAACTTTGTTTATTCGACTACTTAATACACACCGTTCGGCAAAAATCAATTTTGGAAAATTCGGCCCCAAAATTTATTTTTGCCCTTATTCACCAAATATTTGGGCCAAGGACTAAAATAAATGTTCCTATAATTCGCCCACGCAGGGCGTACATACGATACATACATTTGCCTTTACATTTACACATTTTATTTTTAGGGGTGGGGTGAAGTAGATGTCAGAACACATATAGCAATGCTTTCAGCACTATAGTGCGTACTTGTATGGCGGTCATTGCCCCATATACTGACTTTCCGAAAGGGTTCTGATATTTATAGAGTGGAGGAGACCCTGTGTGAGTGGTCCCTATCCATTATGTACCAAAAACTTTGTTTATTCGACTACTTAATACACACCGTTCGGCAAAAATCAATTTTGGAAAATTCGGCCCCAAAATTTATTTTTGCCCTTATTCACCAAATATTTGGGCCAAGGACTAAAATAAATGTTCCTATAATTCGCCCACGCAGGGCGTACATACGATACATACATTTGCCTTTACATTTACACATTTTATTTTTAGGGGTGGGGTGAAGTAGATGTCAGAACACATACCAAAAACTTTGTTTATTCGACTACTTAATACACACCGTTCGGCAAAAATCAATTTTGGAAAATTCGGCCCCAAAATTTATTTTTGCCCTTATTCACCAAATATTTGGGCCAAGGACTAAAATAAATGTTCCTATAATTCGCCCACGCAGGGCGTACATACGATACATACATTTGCCTTTACATTTACACATTTTATTTTTAGGGGTGGGGTGAAGTAGATGTCAGAAC
>NW_024535087.1:0-15781 GCF_016097555.1 Gigantopelta aegis
GTCCAGCCGGGTCCCTAAGGTTACCAAAAACCATAAAGGGAACAACCCGGTGAGATGAAGTCAACAGAGCTCCATTTCTTTGAAAGGGCCCCATCCCCACCATCAGTATGTCACAATAGGCCATACAAATTTATAGAGAGAAGCATCTGTTTGCTAAATACAAGTTAACCTTAAAATGACAAGTTGTTTTAGGGATGCAACTTTATCTTCCCTTTTCAAATTCGAGACAATCCAGATAGTTTTTCTTCAGTAGTAGGTGGTTTCCCCAAAAGTAAGTTGATTTTCTTGTCTCTTTAATTTTCTACAAATACAAGAGAATCTTGTCCTCCCTCATCTTAAAATGGGTGACGAGTACATTATCTATTTCACAATTCCGTGTGGATTTTAAAGTATGTTAATAAACGGTTGATGCCGGCAAAAAAAACTTTGACTTAAGGGATAGTTTCCCCATGGGGGATTTATAATTACCCCAACAGAAATTTTTGTTTAATTTTTATGGATTAAAACGTCTGCTAAGTGTGACAGGCTCAGGGGCCACGATCACTTGAGCACTTTTAAACTTTTATATTATCTGTGTATTTTGGTTAACTGTGCAGTATATATGACTAGAGGATATATTGTTAAAATATTATGTAATAATTATTGCTCTATGGTATATGACAAATTATGATGGTTTTTGTTTCCTGTTATCATATCAATACTGGTATGTCACTTGTGATATGAATTTTATAAAAATGTGAGATTGAAGAAAAGATATGACTGGATTGTTTACATTGCAATCTCACTCACAAAGTATGCCAGACAATCACAAAAGATTGGTTTTGGCTATTGTTATAAACTTTTCTATCTTTCTTATCCCAACCACCGGGGTATACAGTGGCACAATTATCAACATGGAAATGTTCATTATCATTATCTTTAGTAGAAAATCGTAGAGATTTGGTGACCTCCAGAGAGATCTCCAACGTTACCATTAAATCCAGATACATAAAGATAATATTCATAATAGAACTACCTATGGAAAAAGGGTCAGATGGCGTAATGGCATATGCGCAGTGGTGTTTACCATCTTTATCTTTCCATATCTAATTCGTAACTGTGCAGGTAAAGTCCTATTAGCTAAGTCGATGGGATTTTACTCAGTCCCAGCCAATGGTTCTCTTGAAATATTACCAACCATGAACATAATCATCCCAGTTAGATAGAAGTCGAACAGAGCCATCCATTCTTCTTTGAAAGACAGTCCATCCACCACCATCCGTCTCCATGTCACAATAGGCCTATACAATATCTAATAAATATTTGTTTATTTGGATTCATAACTATACCTTAAAAGGTGATAAGTTGTCAGGTTTAAGCAAATAGACACCACTCTTATCCTGTCCTTTCCTAAGTCATCAAGACGTCTTATATTGTCCATCACGACTATATAAGCAAAACAATTAGTACAATTGAATTTCCTTTCTCTTCAATTTCTATACAAGTACAATGGATGTCTTGTCCTTCTTCATCTTTAGCTTTACGGCCATAGAGTTTTTCTACACGACAAATTGAGAGAAATTTATTAAATAATTAAATGCTGTTTACCTTGAAGCTCTTCAGATGGACAATTCTCTTCCACACTGGAGATAGCTAAGGTAACAGCTGCACAAGAGAAAGTATTGAGTTCATGTTAGAGCAAATTTTGTATTCTCTTAAAATTTTATGAGTAATCTTAAGTTTTCTTAACAATATGAACTGGCCAAGTTGCTTTAAGCATCTATATAGGCATTAAGTAGGTGTGGCTATGTACATGTGCTAACATTATTTAAATCCAATACCTTTTCATTGAGATAATGTGTATGTTTCATGCCAGCCGCATGTAGGAGTTGTCTTACTTTTATTTTTAGTCTGTTTCCAGGCAGTTTTATAAATGTTCTGAATATTATATGTTAATGAAAAACTGCATGATACTTGTTATATTATAAAAACTGCATCGAGTCTTAAACTTGATATTAATGCGAGATTACTTCGGCTTTATTCAAATGAATAATCATCTACTTGAAAATAAAAGATAAATACACACACACACATACACAAACATTACTACTACTATGTATTGGCATCTATTGACACTCAGATGAGTATTTGGTATGCTTTGATTAAATGTAATGATTCAATTGAATCACATTCTGAGTTTGGACTAATAACAATCAAAAACTGTATTTTTACTGTATTCTCTAATTTTGAAAACAAACAATCATTAGGGGAAATTTCAAGATATCTCTGTAATTTTTTCAAAGAATATTAAACTCAAAATATTGCCAGCTGCAACTAGAGTAGTAAGTAAAGTAGATTAAATATGGTCAGACCATATGTACTATCACTGATGTTATTCAACTGTTCATCTAAGAATAATTATAAGCAGTCATAATAATTTTGATAGCTTCAGGTTGTTACACTTTCTCTTTGCATAACAGCAATATATTGAATCTAGTGCATCTTGTGTCTCTTCAACTATTTAATTGTGTTAATCCATGTATTTGTTTCTATAACAATAATTGTAATACTATGGAACTATTTGTCTCAAATTTTTGCTACAACTATTACAACAAATAAGCATTATATCCTTGATATTGTGGTTAAAGTGTTATTCTTTTATCCTTAAATTGACAAAGTTATATACATTGAAATAATGATTACTATTACTACAACAAATAAACAATGAAATAGAAACATCATTTCCTATATATACATATAATTGAGTTTGTGTCTTGAGGATTTGTATTATTAGACACGACGGACTTTAATCTCAGTAAATGGAAGAGAATAGTAATAACCTTTCCATGCTTTCCAGTTTATTCCCTTCCCATCAGCATCATCTCCATATTTACCATTTAAGTTAGACCAGTGGCATGTCTCATACCACCATGCACCGGTGAACTGCACAGCACAATGGTCATTCCATGGATCATTATCGTTGTCTTTAGTAGAAAACTTCATAAGATTATGGCCTCCAAGTGAGTCTCCAGCAGTACCACTATATCCAGATACATGGAGAGTATAATCAGTAGTAGAACCACCTATGTAAAAGGTAGAGTAACTGGCATATGCACTGTTACCATCTTTATCTTTCATATCAACTCGTAGTTGTGTAGATATACTCCCATTAGCTAAATGATGGATTTTACTAAGTCCTAACCAAAATTCTCCTGAAGTATTTCCAAAACCATGAACATATTCATTCCAATTGAGATAGAAGTCAACAGACCCATCCATTCTTCTTTGGAGACAGTCCAACCACCACCATCAGTCTCCATGTCACAATAGGCCTATACATGTATAGAGATGAAGCATCATGTTTGTTAAATACTATGTTATACCTTAAAAGCTGGCATGTTGTCAGGTTTGAGAGAATAGACACCACGCTTATTCTGTCCCTTTCTCAAAGCATCGAGACAATCCAGATAATTTTCTTCAGTAGTAGGTGGATCGTCAGCAAAACAAGTACAGTTGTATTTTCCTGTTTCATTTAATTTTGTACAAATACAAGAGAATCTTGTTCCTCCTCATCATTAGCTTACAACTGTACAAGTACTCTGAAAGAAAATATAGAAGTGTCTATTATTAAACCATGAGATTATGAACAGCAAATAGGAATTTCTTTGTGATTACTACATTTATATGTAGTATAATTTGCATACCTTGAGGTTCCACATCAGATGGACAGTTTCCATTTACATTGTATATAGCTATAGTTGTAACTACAAAGAGAATAATGTAGAAGTTCATCTTTAATTTTATAGTTGTCCTCTTGTGGTTGAGTATTTCTTGTTAATGATGACACTCCTCTGTTAGTATCTTAGTGTGGATTGATGTTCTGGTCTTGCTTTATATATAGTCTTGTAGAAATTCTTTATATGTTAATGTTAACATCATAGTTTAATAATAATGGTACATATCTACATAGACACATGATATTTGATATATTATGATCTGATTGATAGAAGTGAAATTATTCATAGGGCATTGTCATCACAAGTTATAATGTCATACATTTGTGAGATATTTTACTGACAAAAATTGTCCTAAGAAGTATTTACAAAAGTTATTGAAAGCTCTTTCCAAAGTTTGCATTTTTGTTCTATACGTTGTTAGTATGTTGTTTGTTATTAACCTAAATTATTGTCTTCTCAATCATAATATGTGCTATATTGTATAATGTATGTTTTGTTAAATTTCTGAAAGAGTATTGAATTGACCGTAAACATTTGTTGTTCAATGTATGTTATCTTAAGAACTATTGTCACATTTTGTACATGTAATTAGTCTTTCAATATGGAAGATGTTGAAAAAATAAACTTTATTGGCTAAACGTTCAGTTCCTCTTCATCTTTTTCAGTGAACCTAAGAAACTTATAAACAAGCTAAAACTATTGGTTGATAGATGTTGAAAATGTTGCTTGATATGTTATTTCTTGAATAAGGACCACATAGTCTACTTCACTTCGCATCCAAAAGGAGGGAGGTGACTATTCAAGTGTATACTTTATAAACCTATAAACTGAATACCATAATTTATCTATTTTATTTAAAAGTTACAGTTCTTGAAATATTATTATTAACTACAACTTCTGTTTCTCTTCACCTTCTTCAGTTGACCTAATAAACTTATAAATAAGTTAAATCTATTGCTGGAGGAGTAGGTACTATTATTTTGAGCTGTTGTTTCTCTATTTGTTTGTTGTCAGTTAGAGTTAATAATGAATATTGATTTATAATTATCACAATGCTATAAAGTTGATATCAGTATGTAGCTTTAGTCTTTATTAAAAGTGTTAGTTAATATAACATATGAATAACAAGATTTATAGGTTTATTTTATTAACATTAGTAGGTTTGTCTTGACATATATAGTACATAGTCATGGATTAACTGTTAGTATTTATTGTATAGTTTATAAAATGTATCAAATAATTTGAAAGGTTTCTAAGTATTTGTAGAATGTTGTTGTGAGGCTATTGCCAAATGTTTGATGTTTATTAGTGTATAGTTAGTCTTTCAATATGTAAGTTGTTAAATATTTAATTGATATGTTGTATAGTATATACTATATATATTTCTCCAAATGAAATTACATTAACAAGATTATAATAATGTATAAATGTTGTCCTAATTATGGTAGTGTTTATTGATGTAAAAGACTACATTTGTTAAGTCTGAAGACTGGAGAGTTAGGGAAAGCTATATTGTTGCTTAAAGATGTTTCTCTCATTACAAAAGCTTTTGACAAGCCTTAATAAATCGCACTGTATTGTCTACCTCTTCAAAGGAAATAAAAATTATTTTATATATTCAAACATGCATACTTTTTGACTTAATTTTAAGTGCTGATCCTGGTGAACTAGTCATTGTTGGGAATAATTATTTTTCTATCCTATTTTATCAGAATTGTAATGATCATGTACTAAATACTGGAATCAAAGGTTTTTTTGTTTTTGATATGCTTTTCATTTGACTAATGAATTTTGCAATGCTTTATGATTATTATTATTCTTGTATACTTTCGTGTTTATTTATTTTAATATGACTATGAAGGCAATAATTACAACCAATATAAATTACAAATAAATTGAAATATCTAGCTTAATTAAGATAATTATATTTTACATGGACATGATCTAAATGTTTCAATCAAAAAGTGTCACATAATATTTACTGCTACTAGTTCTATTAATGTTTAATTGATTTCTTCAACACGCCGAACTTTCATTTCAGCAAAGTACAGAGAATACCCCCAACCTTTCCATTGGTACCAATTAATTCCCATCCCATAGTTATCATTGCCATAATTACCATTTAAACTGGAATCATGACAGACTTCATACCACCATGCAGCAGCATATTTAATTGCACAATTACCACTATATGGATCATTGTCATTGTCTTTAGTAGTGAATTTCCTGCTGTTATGCCTAGCAAGAGCATCTCCAGCAGTACCACTATATCCAGATACATGGAGAGTATAATCAGTGGTAGAACCACCTATGTAAAAGGTAGAGTAACTGGCTATCGGCTAGAACCAGTCTTATCTTTCATATCAATTCGTAGTTGTGTTGTTTCACTCCCATTAGCTAAACGATGGATTTTACTAAGTCCTAGCCAGTGCTCACCTGAAGTGTTACCAAAACCATGAACGTAATCAACCCAGTTGAGATAGAAGTCAACAGAGCCATCCATTCTTCTTTGAAAGACAGTCCATCCACCACCATCAGTGTCCATGTCACAATAGGCCTATACAATGTATAGAGATGAAGCATCATGTTTGCTAAATACAATGTTATACCTTAAAAGGTGACAAGTTGTCAGGTTGAGGGAATAGACACTACTCTTATTCTGTCCCTTTCTCAAAGCGTCGAGACAATCCAGATAATTTTCTTCAGTAGTAGGTGGATCATCAGCAAAACATGTACAGTTGTATTTTCTTGTCTCATTTAATTTTCTACAATACAAGAGAGATCGTGTCCCTCCTCATCATTAGCTTTACAACTGTACAAGTACTCTGAAAGTAAATAGAAAAGTGTCTATTATTAAACCATGAGATTATGAACAGTAAATAGGAATCCTTTGTGATCACTACATTTATATGTAGTATAATTTACATACCTTGAGGTTCCACATCAGATGGACAGTTTTCCTTTTACATTGTATATAGCTATGTTTGTAACTACAAAGAGAATAATGTAGAAGTTCATCTTTAATTTTATAGTTGTCCTCTTGAGGTTGAGTAGTATTTGTTGTTGATGATGACACTCCTTTTTAGTGCTTAATTGATGTTCTGGTCTTTGCTTTATATATAGTCTTATAGAGATTCTTTACATGTTAATGTTAACATGATAATTTAATAATAATGATATATATCTACATAGACACATGATATTTGATGTATTATGATTTGATTGATAGAATGAAGTTATTCATATAGTACATTGTCATCATATGTTATAATGACACTACAATTTGTGAAATATTTTACTTACAAAGTTGTCTTAAGTATTTATAAAATGTTATTGGAAAGCTCTTTTCAAAGTTTGTGTTTTATTCTATACATTGTTAGTATGTTGTTTGCTATGAATACTTCTCAATCACAGTATACGGTATATTGTATTATTTATGTTTTGTTAATTTTGTGAAGAATATTGAATTGACTATAGTCTTTTGTAGCACAATGTATGTTGTATTAATACTATTGTTATATTTATGTATATATAATTAGTTTTTCAATATGGACAATGTTGAAAACGTTAATCTTTATTAACTAAATCTTCACCTTCTTCAGTGGACCGAATAACTTATAAATAAGATAAATCTATTGCTGGACAAGTAGGTACTATTATTTTGAGCTGTTGTTTTCTCTCTCTTGTTTTTGTCAGTTGGAGTTAATAATGAATATTGTTTTATAATTATCACAATTATATAAAGTTGATATCAGTATGTAGCTTAGTCTTTATTAAAAGTGTTAGTTAATATGAATATGATATAACAAGATTTATAGGTTATTTTTTTAACATAGTAAATATGTCTTGACATATATAGTACATAGTCATGGATTAACTGTAGTATCTATTATATAGCGTATAAGATGTTGACAAATGATTTGAAAGGTTTCTAAGTATTTGTAGAATGTTGTTGTGAGGCTATTGCCAAAAGTTTATGTTTATTAGTGTATAGTTAGTCTTTCAATATGTAAGTTGTTAAATATGTTTATTGGTATTTGTATAGTATATACTATTATATTTCTCAAAATGAAATTACAATTACAAGATTATAATAATGTACAAATGATGTCCTAATTAAGTGTTATTGATGTGAAGGACTACATTTGGTATGTCTATAGACTGAAAAGTTAGGGAAAGCTCTGCTGTTTCTTTAAAATATTTCTCTTTTTATGGAATCTTTTGAGCCTCGATAATTCATACACAATTTGAAGCTCTCACAATAATGAATATTTTTCTCTTGTAGTGTAACCATGTGTTTTGAGAGCTGTGTTTGTTAATTTTTCAATGTTTTATTCTATTTTTATATGCGACTATTAAAGGAATAAAAATTAAATGGCATTTTTATTACTACAAACAGAAATTGTAACTAAATAATCATTTTCAAATTGACACATGTACACAAGATGATGATGATTATTATGTAAATATTCACTACAACGAATGATCAATGAAATATCACTTCTATGACTATATATAATACTAATACAACACTCTGTAATTGAGTTTGTCTCTTGAGTGTTTGTATCATTAAACACGACGGATCTTCATCTCAGTGAAAGGTAAAGAATGATAATAACCTTTCCAATCCTCCCAATGATTCCAGGCTGATTATCAACACCATAGAGGCCATTTATGTTAACATCATAACAAGCACCATACCACCATCCAGCTTGTAATCGTTAGCACAATTACCACTGTGTTGATCATTGTCATTATCTTTTGTAGAAAATTTCTTGAGATGATGATATCCAAGAGAGTCTCCAGCAGTACCACTATATCCAGATACATGGAGAGTATAATCAGTGGTAGAACCACCTATGTAAAAGGTAGAGTAACTGGCATATGCAGTGTTTCCATTTTTATCTCTCATATCAATTCGTAATTTTGTGGATACGTCACTATTTGCTAACGATAAACTTTGCTCAGTCCTAGCCAATACTCTCTCGAGACATTTCCCAAAACCGTAAACATAATCAGCCAGTTGCGATAGAAGTCAACAGAGCCATCCATTCTTCTTTGAAAGACAGTCCATCCACCACCATCAGTGTCCATGTCACAATAGGCCTATACAAGCGATAGAATGTGACCACTTCATAATAATTATTATACCTTAAAAGGTTGTAAAATAGTTGGTTTAAGCAAGTAGACTCCACTTTTATTTTGTCCTTCCTCAATGCGTCAAGACAGTCAAGATAATGTACTTCAATAGTAGGTTGATCATCGACAAAACAGTACAGTTATATTTTCCTGTCTCATTTAGCTTTCTACAAGTACAAGAGAGATCTTGTCCCTCTTCATCTTTAGCTTTACAGCCATAAATTTTTTCTAACAGAAAGAAATAGAAGCAAACAATTATATTAATGCTTCCATATTTATAATTTATTTATACCTTGAGGTTCTTCAGATTGGACAGTTTCCTTTCACACTGGATGTAGCTATTGTTATAGCTATAAAGAGAATGATATGAAGGTTCATTTTCAATCAAGCAGTTGTCCTTTTACGTTAACTTTTAATGACAACTCTTTGAGCACTTTATTTATAACCTATATGAAGTTAGACCTGGATTATTTTTGCTGTGAAATTTGTACTATAATGTGTGTTATTTATAGAAATGTCAATGAATCCCTTCACATGTTTTTAGAAAGATGGCAATGTCATAAAGTTGATGTCAGTATGTAGCTTTAGTTTTTTTAAAGATGTTAATTAATATGAAAATATGATATAACAAGATTTATATGTTAATTTATTGAGATTAGTAAGTTTTGTCTTGACATATATAGTTATTGATTAAATGTTAGTGTCTATTATATATTTTATAAAATGTTATCAAATGATTTGAAAAAGTTGATAGGTATTTGAAAAGTGTTGTTTTAAAAATTTGCTCCCAAAATGTTAATGTTTATTTGTGTAGTTAGTCTTTCAATGTTTTGCTATTTATAGATTATCATTCCAATATGCTTAATCTCATCTAGAGCTTTAAAATCTATGGTGGCTTAAATTTGCCCATTTTCCTACATCTTAGAATTTTTTTTAATTTTAATTGTTTAAATTTTTGCAATGGTTCTTTTATCCATTTATTTTTTAAACATTTCAAAAATCTTATTATTATTCAAACAGTGCTATTAATTATATAGGATTTTCTAACAAAAAAACACTTTCAGTTTCAATGTATATTTGTTCACTACATTTGACATGTTTTTAACTCAGATAACAGTATATTAGTACAAATTAGAATGTTCCACCTCACTTTGTTTAAATTCAGTGTGCAGTAAAGTAGTTTCTTATACCACCAACCCACTTAAAACATTGAGACTCATGAACACATTTTTACCTAATTTATAATTCAAACAAAAAATAACACAAACAAGTAAATAAAATTTTCTTAAAAAATAATATTTAAATGTAGAGATGATGCTAAAACATATCAAACAAGTCCAAAAGTATGAATGACAGTATAGACATCCCTGCACAGTATCCACATAACTGTACTTGTTTGTGTTTAAAAACCATATTTTGTTATGTTGTGTGTACTTTCTTGAAACAAAAATGCTAACTAATATTTAAGTAAGCAGCCTTGTACTTTTGGAACTGTTTGCCTCAATATTCTGCTACAACTATTATGACAAATAAGTATTATGCCTTTACTATTGTGGATAAAATATTATTCATGTCTCCTATTCAATGTTTTATTTTATTTTGTATATGACTATCAAGATGGTATTTAAAATCAAAAGTGTGTTTTATTGCTATTAGCAACTTCCTTTTATGAAATATTTTCTCTTAACTTGACAAAGTTATATACATTGAAATAATGATTATTATTACTACAACAAATAAACAATGAAATAGAAATGTCACTTCCTATATATACAATATAATTGAGTTTGCATCTTCAGGATTTGTATTATTAGACACGACAGACTTTCATCTCAGTAAATGGAAGAGAATAGTAATGACCTTTCCATGTTTGCCAGTTTATTCCCTTCCCAAAATCATCATCTCCATATTTACATTTAAGTTGGACCAGTGGCAGTGATTATACCACCATGCACCAGTCCATCCCACAGCACAATTACCAGTATTATTTCGATCATTATCATTGTCTTTAGTAGTAAACTTCATTATACTATGTACTCCAAGTGAGTCTCCACCAGTACCACTATATCCAGATGCATGGAGATTATAATCAGTGGTAGAATTACCTATGTAAAAGGTAGAGTAACTGGCATATTCACTGTTACCATTTCTATCTCTGATATCAACTCGTAATTGTGTAGATAGACTTCCATTAGCTAAACGATGGATTTTACTAAGTCCCAGCCAAAATTCTCTTGAGACATTTCCAAAACCATGAACATAATCATTCCAGTGTGATAGAAGTCAACAGAACCATCCATTCTTCTTTGAAAGACGGTCCATCCACCACCATCAGTGTCCATGTCACAATAAGCCTATACAATGTACAGAGATGAAGTATTATGATTGTTAAATACATTGTCATACTTTAAAAGGTGACAAGTTGCCAGGTTTGAGGGAATAGACGTTATTCTTATTCTGTCCCTTTCTCAATCCAGATAATTTTCTTCAGTAGTAGGTGGATCATCAACAAAACAAGTACAGTTGTATTTTTTTGTCTCATTTAATTTTGTACAAATACAAGAGATCTTGTCCCTCCTCATCCTTAGCTTTACAACTGTACAAGTACTCTGAACGTAAAATAGAAAAATGTCTATTGGATAATTATGAATAGCTAGTAGGTGTCCTTTATGATCACTACATTTATATGTAGTGTAATTTACATACCTTGAATTTCCACATCAGATGGACAGTTTCCTTTTACAATGGATATAGCTATGGTTGTAACTACAAAGAGAATAATGTAGAAGTTCATCTTTAATTTTATAATTGTCCTCTTGTGGTTGAGTATTTCTTGTTAATGATGACACTACTCTTTTAGTGTTTGAATTGATGCTCTGGTTTGTGCTTATAGAGATTCTTAATATTAACATGATAGTTTGATAATAATGGTACATATCTACATAGACATGTGATATTTGATGTATTATGATTTGATTGATGGAAGTTATTCATATAGTATATTATCGTCACGTGCTATAATGGCACTATATTTTGTGACATATTTTACTAACAAAATGTCTTAAGTATTTTTAAAATGTTATTGGAAAGCTTTTTCCAAAGTTTATGTATTGTTAGTATGTTGTTTGCTATGAATACTAATAATCTAATTATTGTCTCCTCAACCATAATACTTTAAACATAATATTGGGTTGACTATAACTATTTGTAATAACAATATGTGTGTTTTCTTAAGGTTATTGTCATTTGTCACATTTTTGCACATGTAATTAGTCTGTTGCTTGATTTCATATCTTCTTGAATAAGAGCCACATTATCTAAATTGAAATGTTTCACCTCACTTGATTTAAATTCAGTGTGCAGTAAAGTAGTAGTTCTTATACCACTAAGCCCTTAAAACATAAAGACACATGAACATATTTTATCTAATTTATAATTCAAACAAAACTACACAAACAAGTAAATCAAAATCTCTTAAAAACTCATTAAACGTAGAGATAGTGCTAAAACATCTCAACAAGCCCAAAGTATGAATGAGAGTATAGACATCCATACATAGTAGCCACATAATTGTACTTGACCATAATATTTGTGTTTGAAAACCATATGTTTGTTATGTTGTGTGTACTTTCTTAAAACAAAATGCTAACTTAATATTTAAGTAAGCAGCCTTGTACTTTTGGAACTGTTTGCCTCAAAATTTTTTTCTACAACTATTACGACAAATAAACATTATGTCCTTGATGTTGTGACTGAAGCGTTATTCTTGTCTCTTTTTTCAATGACTTATTTTATTTTGTATGTCACTATCAAGATGGTATTAAAAATCAAAGTGTGTTTTATTGTTATTAGCAACTCCCTTTTATGAAATAAGTCTTGACATATGTATATACATTGAAATAATTATTATTACTACAACAAATGAAAACAATGAAATAGAAACATCATTTCCTATATATACAATATAATTGAGTTTGTCTCTTGAGGATTTGTATTATTAGACACGACGGACTTTCATCTCAGTAAATGGAAGAGAATAATATGACCTTTCCATGTATACCAGTTTATTCCTTTCGCATAATCATCATCACCATATTTACCATTTAAGTTAGACCAGTGGCAGTTTTTATACCACCATGCACCTATGAACAAATTGGCACAACTATGATCACTACTTTTGATCATTATCATTGTCTTTTGTACTAATTTCATGAGATGATGCCAGCTAATAAGAGAGTCTCCAACAGTACACTATATCCAGATGCATGGAGTGTATAGTCAGTGCAGAACTACCTATGTAAAAGGTAGAGTAACTGGCATATGCACTGTTACCATCTTTATCTCTCATATCAACTTGTAGTTTTGTAGATACACCTCCCATTAGCTAAACGATGAGTTTACTAAGTCCTAGCCAATATTCTCCTGTGGTGTTACCAAACCATGAACATAATCAGTCCAGTTGAGATAGAAGTCAACAGACCCATCCATTCTTCTTTGGAAGACAGTCCATCCACCACCATCAGTCTTCATGTCACAATAGGCCTATACAATGTATAGAGATGAAGCATCATGTTTGTTAAATACTATGTTATACCTTAAAAGCTGGCATGTTGTCAGGTTTGAGAGAATAGACACCACTCTCATTCTGTCCCCTTCTCAAAGCTTCAAAGTACAATCCAGATAATTTTCTTCAGTGTAGGTGGATCATCAGCAAAACAAGTACAGTTGTATTTCCTGTCTCATTTAATTTTCTACAGACACAAGAGAGATCTTGTCCCTCCTCATCATTAGCTTTACAAAATATACAAGTATTCTGAAAGTAAATAGAATAATGTCTATTAGTAAACCATGAGGTTATGAACAGCTAATAGGACTCCTTTGTGATCACTACATTTATATGTAGTATAATTTTCATACCTTGGTTTCCACATCAGATGGACAGTTTCCTTTTACATGTATATGGCTATAGCTGTAACTACAAAGAGAATAATGTAGAATTTCATCTTGATTTTATAGTTGTTCCTGTTGTGGTTGAGTATTTCTTGTTAATGATGACACTCCTCTGTTAGTATCTTAGTGTTGAATTGATGTTCTGGTCTTTTGCTTTATATATACTCTTATAGAAAAATTCTTTAAATGTTAATGCTAACATGATAGTTTGATAATAATGGTACATATCTACATAAACACATGATATTTGAGATATTTTGATCTGATTGATAGAAGTGAAGTTTATTCATAGGACATTGTCATCACATGTTATAATGTCACTACATTGTGACGATATTTTACTAATAAAAATTGTCCTAAGTATTTACAAAAATGTTATTTCCAAAGTTTTGTGTTTTGTTCTATAGCCTGTTGTTTGTATATGAATACTATTAATCTAAATTATTATCTTTTCAACCATATACATGCTATATTGTATAATATACATTTTTTGGTAAAACTTATGACAGAATATTGAATTAACTGTAACCACTTATATTACAATGTATGTTTTTTGATACTATTAGCACATTTTGACATATAATTATTTTGTTGCTTGATACAATATTTTCTTGAATAAGTGCCACTCATTTACTTTCAAAAAGGAGGACGAGTAACTCTTCAAGTGCAGTGTTATTAATGATAAATTGCTATACTATAGTCCTATTACATTAATATTTTGCTATTGAATACACCAAAAATAAAACACACATACTTTTTGAGTATGAGATTTTGATGTACTTAAAATAAAATTCTAAAGCTAAAAAAAAAAAATCACATGTTTTTTTCTGAAGTTTAGCTACTTGCATACAACAATTATTCTTTATTTTTGAGTTTTTTTGAATGTTGTATCATCAGACATGGCGGACTTTCATCTCAGTAAATGGAAATAAATATTTATACCCTTTCCATGAATGGCCAGTTCATTCCTTCATCATTTACCGTATGGATCATTTAAGTTAGAATCCTGGCAATTAAAATACCACCATGCACCATGGTGATCATGTGCACAGTTTTCCAACACCTATACATTTATCATTGTCTTTGATAGTAAACCTCATTAGGTTGTGGCTTGCTTGAAAGAATCTCCAGCAGTAACCACTATACCCAGATACATGGAGATAATATTCAGGATTAGAACTACCTATAAAAAACGGTAGAGTAACTGGCATATGCACTGTTACCATCTTTATCTCTCAAGAAATCAACTCGTAGTTGTGCAGGTGAAGTCCTATTAGCTAAAACGATTGTATTTTATTGAGTCCAAAGCCAGTACTCTCCAGAGGGATTTCCAAAACCATGAACATAATCTGCCCAGTTTGGTAGAATTCAAATAAACCATCCTTCTTCTTTTGAAAGACAGTCATCCACCACCATCAGTCTCCATGTCACAGTAAGCCTATACAATGTCTAGAGATGAAGTGTTGTGGATGTTACAAAAACAATAATGGTACCTTAAAAGGTTTTTTACTTAAAAGGTTGTCAGGTTGAGGATTAGACACCAATCTGATTCATCCCTTTCTTCACAGCCATCATGGGACAGTCTTGATATTGTCCGACACGACTATATTGAGCAAACAGTTAGTGCAGTTAAAGTTTCCATTCTCTTCTAGTTTCTATACAAGTACAATATACTTGTGTCCTTTGTCATCCATAGCTCTTAGAGTTTATCTAAGGTAAGAAATTGAATATTTTAAACAGTAACTTCAGTAATTGATAATGCGCTAAAAGGATCTACCTTGAGGCTCTGTAGATAGAGCAGTTCCTTAACTATTGAAAAAAACCTATTGTTATAGCTAGAAAAAGAACGACATACATTTATTTGGCAAGTAATTGTGCTGTTTTTTCATTATCATTAGGCTTTGGACATCTGGGGACTATTGGATTAGCTCAAATTCTTACAGTAGTATGTTCAGTAACTTTGGTAATATGGTTTC
>NW_024535088.1:0-15828 GCF_016097555.1 Gigantopelta aegis
GTACTGTCTAACTTACTCAACTCTATTCTCCTTTGTTTTGCTTCTGTGGGTGTTTGAAGATATTCTAGGAATCACCAAATTGCTTTCTGATACATTGCAAAGTAAAACCTTGATTTGGCAAAAGCAATAGATCTTGTGACTCTGTCTCAAAAACCTTAACTGAGAGGCGTTTCCCTTGAGTATTTTAATCAGATTTGGCACAATGCATAAAGAAACACCCTTAACTGGGAAATTCCATTGAATGACCACAACGAAACCAAGTAATTCCGACACGTTTACAAGATGCTCTTATTCTTGCTCCTCTCACTATAAGATCAAGCAGTAGCCCTGCTGTATTTTCACATCTGTATTTTCCATCATTGACCATATTTCTTGCTGAGCTTAAGCACCGTTTTGATGATAACAGGAGTATCATTTTGGCTGTAGCTGCTTGTGCTCCTCAAGTGAAAAGTTCTTGGATATGGAAGTCATCAAGCCATTAGCTATTGAGTGTCGCATAGATTTATCTAAATTGGCTCCACAAATTGCTGTGGCCAGAACATGCTCAGTACAGCTTCTCATCATCCTGCCACAACCACAGAGGAGTTCTTGGTTATGCTAAGTTCAATGCAAGCAGCTTTCCCTACCTTTATAACTTGATTTCTCTTTCGTAACAATACCTGTTACTAGTGCTACTGCAGAACGATCTTTTTCAATTTAAATCGTGTCAAGAGTTACCTTAGATCGACTATGGCAGAAGACGTCTCTAAATAAATTTCGATCTTATCAATGAAAGTGAACTTTCCAGAAATATTGACTATGATAAGGTTTAGATAAATTTAGTTTTAATGAACCAGCGAAGGTTAACACTTATGTAAAATTTTTATTAATCTAATGAAATAACATTGTAGAAGAATTAATTGACCTTTAGCTCTGGATCCGCCCCTGGTCATGGCTACCTGGTTGTTTTATTTGGCTGTCCTTTTTTTCATTTTCCATCTTCCATGTCTGATCATGACTTGTCTGATAAGTATCAGTTTACTTGACACTCCATGAGAGATATACTCTCTACTGGACCTACAACCCACAACTGCAGAACATTTCTTTTGCAGTTAGAGTTCGGACTACAGGTTGGGATTGGTTTTGGTCTCTCTCTAATGGACAAATGCCTGGATCTGATGTGGTGATTGGATGGGTAACAAGATGGTCGTGGTTACTTTAATGTAAGTTGAATCATTCATATAGACAAATGGATTTTGTAATAAATAAAGCATTAATGATAATTATTTATAGTGTATCAAGTAATTATCATAATTGTTTTATGTTATAGGATCGTTTTGCTGCCCAACGTTCAACTCCTCCATTGATGAAAGTCAAGACTGGATACTGACTAATCTGAGAGAGGAGTAATGGCCACACTACACCTTGAATTTACTAGAAACTACACTTCATGTGATCCAAATAACCTGATCTAAATATTGATAAAGTGAGTGTAGTTAATGTATATTTTAATAATGCAAATTAACTATAGCTTAATATATATATAGTATACTATTTAATTTGTATATGTATCAAACATTTTCTACCTTTTCTGTTAATCCATAATATAATTAATTAATATAATTAATTAAAGCACGACAAGCCATATAAAGAAAGAAGAAATTGACCACGACTTGCATTAGAAATCATTTACAAGAATAATGAGTAATTTCTAGTAAGATAGGTGTGTATGTTTCCAAATATTATCTTTTTATTTGTCAGCATAATGTAACAAGTAACAATTCAGTTATGTGGTTGGAATTCAATGTTTTGCTATTTGTATTTTTACGGTTCAGTTACATTAGTAATGTACTGTGTTGTTGTAATAGTATCCCTTGTCATGTTAGCTTTTCCCACTGTTTTATAAAGACTGGTACATCTCGTATTGTGTGGAGCTTTAAAGAGAAGATCCTCCTAATGGAGCTGAAGGAACATTTACTGCTCATGATTATAAAGGATCAAGAAGTGTTAACTTACTTGGGGGTCTACTAAATCCACCTAGTGATCCACCAGGAACTCAATCCTTTACTCTTGCTGTAGACCCGGTACATATAATTGTGTGGTCATGTGCTTCTTTAAGTACCTAAGATCTAAAGATTGCTAAACATCATACATAAGTATATAAATATTTGAAATGTATCCAGATATACAGACTTTATTCTATCAATTTATTATTTAGGTGACTATTCCTAGTGTGGATACTACCTACTGGTGTGCTGGATTTAAGCTCCCACAATTCGTTCAGGATAGGGAGCGATACATAATCAAGGTCTAAAAATCAGCATTCATCTTTGCTGCTAAATCATTACTATCATAAATTGTCATGACATAATAACTAGTGTTAATATAGGCTTAACTTGTCATCATGAACTTACGCATATATAAAGCCATGGATTAAACCCAACCAATTTTAGCCAGAGGAGGATAAATCAGTCTGTAGGCATTACCAGTGTTTTTATAATAACTACTGTTAATAATACATAGTTCCAAATTAAAATGTTGTCAGCTATTTTTTCATGTATTTCTCATTGTACTTCAGGCGTCACCACTTGTTGATGAAGGAAATGAGCATATGTTCATCACATGTTAATCTATCTCTGTGATGAACTCAATACTACTGCACCAGATGGTCCGTGTCATAATATTGATACAAGTTTGAGAAGTTGTTTTTCTGGGCTACTAATTGGTGCCTGGGCTATAGGGGGTGAGGTAGGTTTTTTATTATGCAGCAATGTTTTAGTGAGTTAAACCAGCATTTAGATTCACATGGAAATTGAGGAATCAAGTAGAATCATTAATTATATTTTTGAATAATTATGTATAACAAAATGTTGTTATAGTTTGACAGAAAATCAGGTATCAGACTTTATCTAACAATATACATCTCATTAATTTGTTTTAGGACTTCGTCTATCCACGTAATATTGCCTACCCTATTGGAGGTAATGAATATCGCTATGCTGCTATTCAAATGCATTATGATAACCCACATAGAGTGTCAGGTGAGAGTTATTATTAGATTATAGTATGACTTCCTGTCTCTCATGACTTACCTATGTCATAGTAAACTCACATGATTTATATCTCACATGTAATATCTGAGTTTATCTCACATGATTATTTGATGATCATCATGAATTCGGGTTAGTCCCATTTCGCCTACTCCCATTTCGCCTACTAATTGACAACCAGTGCCATTTTGCCTACTCATGCAAAATGCTATACAATTCATGGAATACCATAAATACATGATGGTTTTGATGTTGAGTTTCACATAAAAAGGGGTGTTACCTAAGGGTATGGTAGGCACTAGGCAGTTCCCTTTGGTTTATTGTTTGCTACCAGGAAAATCTCTGTGGTTTATCTGAGAGCCCTTGAGATTATCAAGTAAAAATCAGAAGACCTAGGCTACACACTTGCCCAGCAGAAGTCCTCACTGACTTTGAACTAGCTATAATTCAAGCAGTAGAGTTGACATTTCCAACTACAGAGGTTAAAGGGTGCTTTTTTCATTTAGCACAAGCTTTAAATAGAAAAATAGCCACCCTTGGTCTGCAATAAGCTTACAGACAAAATCCGATGTGAGCAAATTTGTTAGGAAGACAGTTGCTCTAACATTTGTGCCTCAACGATTTGTTCGCTTTGCTTTGCATGGATCAAGATGGCAAGTTCCAAATGTTGAAAAAAATGGACGAGCTTGTGACCTACTTTGAAGAGACATGGTTGGTGGGCAACTTTGGTCTAGACTATGGAACATCTTCTCCTCAGATGCCAGCAGCCCTAGGACCAACAACCACCTTGAAGGATGGCACAACAAGTTGAAGTGAATTGCAAGGAAAGCCCACCCCAATATGTTTGAACTCGTCGAAATCTTCAAGCAAGAACAATCAAGCACTGAAGTCAGCATTGCTCAACTTGAAGCAGGATCCCAGCCACCTAAAAAAGCTAAGAAGTCTGTTGAAAAAGACAATAAAAATAGGAGAACTAAAAAGTAGATTTGATCAAATTAGTTTAGAAGTAGTATATTAGAGGAATTTCTGCTCATACTGCCATTTGAACTATATTGTGTTTACATAGTTTTTGTTGGAACTTAATACTATTATATGATTTTTTAACCTTTTTTATTTTCTTACACACTTCTATCATTTCATCACTTTTTCATGAGTAGGCAAGATGGCACTGGTCGTCAATTAGTAGGCGAAATGGGAGTAGGCAAAATGGCACCAATTCATGAATTCATGATCTTATGATTATGTAATAATATTGAACACAATTGTGTAATAAATCTTATATGATTAACAATAATATCATATTATAGTGCATATAAGAATTTGGAGTAGTAACTAATATCTCTCTCTACCTCCCCTCCCTTCCCCTCCTCCTCTCTCTCTCATTCTTATAGGTGTTGTTGATAGTTCTGGTATGACATCCATTACATTGATTACACCACGTAAATATGATGCTGGTATATTGGATATTGGACATTTTGTTGTCTCCATTGATGATTATACCTCCAAAAGCTGAGAACTATACTGTTTATGGATATTGTTTCTCCTCATGTACTCAGTATAAAAAAACATAAATGATTACTTCTATGTCCTTGAATGTTTTGTTTGTGTTAATTCTTCTAGTTAATCAAAAAACTATTCTGGATCTAACCATCTAGAACTAACTTTAAATAATATTCTCTGTAATGGATTCATATTCAATTAATATACAAATACCAATTTTGTAGACTGTCTATTACAAATTTTGTTATTTTTCTTCTTTGTCAGCATTTTCCTCCAGAAGGCATACACATATTGCCAACATTTTACATACTCATCTACTGGGTAAGTATTACATGAATTTACTAACAATGCTAATTATATTTAGTTAAGATAAGAATATATTTTATACTTGTATTACTCAACAGGAAGAACTACTTTCCCTTATCATATCATTAATACTAGACTATACTTTACTATTATGATATAGTGGTATATTATAATAGAGAAACTCTTTTTATTTAGAATTTACCATCTGTGGTCATTGTAAGGGCTCAAGCCCAACAGTTAATTGATTTAATAAAGTACATACATTAATATTTGTATTTTGGTTTAGTTAATCATTTGTTTCTGGTAGGTTCTTTTTCTTTGTTGTGGTACTCTTTTCTTAATATATATTCAGTTTTACGCATTAATTAGTATATTAAGTGGTGCTTATTAATAATTTAAATATGTTGTTTTCAGTAAATTGTTAACTTTTCTTTTAGTTTTGTATCTCATTTTTACATTTGAGTGCATATAATGCATCAGCATTCATCTTTTTGTGCATAAGTAGACTTTTTTTGGTTTAACGACATGTTATAATAAGTCCAGATAGTAATCTGTGACAATCATGTTGACACGATTAAAAAAAAAAACCAAAAAATGTTTTTGTTGGTTACATTTTCAGAAGCAAATCATAAAAATTACTACCTTGAATATTCTCATTGTGTGGTAGTTGTTTTTTTGGTAGTTATTGTTAGTATTTTTATAGGTACAAAAATTGAACTTTTACATTTAAGACGCCCACTGAACAATGCCGTGATGGAAAACAGATTGAAGAGTTGAAACAATTGTAAAAACCTTCACTAATGACTTTAATTTCCAACAACTGTACTTTCACATTGATGAAGTGATTGTCAAACCAGTAAGTGATTGTAATCACATGCTTGTTAGTATATCATTCTTTGTTAGCTGTAATTCTAAAACTGTAGATAAATCCTAACTTCCTTCTTTAACAGGGTGATATGCTAATAGTTGTTTGTACCTATGATAGTAGGGCTCGTACTGGAGTCTCTTTGGTAAGTTTTGCTTAGAGTATTTGTTTTTTGACACTTTAGCACTTTATATCAATATATAGGGAGGAGAGAGTACTAGAGACGAAGACTGTGTTTATCATTTCCATCTACTATCCACGTAGTAATATCTCAGAGTGTCGTAGTAAACCTGGTCCTCGAAGCTTTACTTCATTTTGTTATAAACGATGTTCCGTAAGATAACCTACAATATGTATAATTATCATTTAATATATATAGACCAGCTCTACAAGGATACTTTGCTTCTTTGTCTCAAAGAGGAATCAATCATCGAACAGTAAATGAGACTTTCAACAGACTTGACTGGACCCTAGTCAGATCATGGTTTAGAATCATCACTTTAAACTCAGACCAGCTTTCTTGGTGTAATTTTACATCAGATAATATATGGCAATGGGGGTAAATGAGAGATCTATTTTAAAGTTCAATTAGCATGTAAATTTTTACTATATCTATAATGACCAACAGAAATTCTTTGTTAGTAGCAATATTGTTAATATGAGAGAATAGTTTCTTATATTGACCACTAGTTCTCAATTGATGATAAGTGCAAATATGGAGTGTATTAACTCTACTTATTTTATTCATCTATATCTTATATACTTTAGCAATATATAACTATACATATGGTAAAATTCCTTCCATCAATTGTCCATACAAAGAACCCAATAAAACATTGGAGTGTCCTGACTCATTCATGCCACCAAGTGGAGCAGGATCTCTTTGTAGTGGAGTGTTTGCTTTTACTTGTCTTGTCACTGATAGCCTTCATCATAAACTAAACTGATTCTAATGCTGTATGTGTGAAATATTTGTTACTTAGTTTATTTGTGCTTCTTATTTTTAGTTGTGGTAGTCCTTTTTATGATTAATATTTTGTACTTTATATTATTCATTAAGTCATATCAAATTCTTACAATAGATGATCTTAATGTTTAATTAAAATGTTTAATGCCAACTGTTTTTTTAAACCTTTGGCATGTTTGTTATTAACGAGCAAAACATGTATTTAGATATATATGTTAATAGTGTATACCATATAAGCCCCACATCAAAATAAAAGTTAAATTGTACATGTACATATCAAGATGTTGTTTGTTAAGTACAGAATTATAATAATTACAATCATTAAATGAAAATCAATATATAATATATTGTGTGGAATATTATGTATAGATAAAATATTAAAGATTTTAAAAGCATTATATGTCAAATTTTATATTAACAATGTAAATGACAAGAATATATTAAGAAATATATAATCTTTAGAGTTCTGTTTCTCCTCTTGTCTCTTCCATTCCCTGTCCCCTCCTCTTCCTCAAGACTTCGTTGTTGTTGTAACCACATATTAGCATATACTCCTTCTAATGATAGGAGCTCTTGATGTGTCCCTCGTTCACATATCTCTCCATCTTTTAACACCAAGATCTGGTTGGCATGGATAATGGTGGACAGACGATGAGCTACAATGATAGTGCTTCTCCCTTGACACCCTTCATTAGAGAGGACTTGAATATTACGTTCAGTTTGTGTATCCAGTGCTGAGGTAGCCTCATCTAGTAATATAATAAATGGATTTTTGAGAATAGTACGAGCTATGGCTACTCTTTGTTTCTCTCCTCCACTTAATTTAAGTCCTCTCTCTCCAACAACTGTTGAATACTGTTGAGGAAAGCTCAAGATACGGTCATGCATATCAGCATATTCAGCAGCTCTCTCTACTTCATCATCAGTAGCTGTTACACGTCCATATCGTATATTATATTGAATAATATCATTAAATAAGACAGTATCTTGAGGTACCACACCTATATTTTGACGTAATGAAGACTGTTTAATATGACGAATATCTTGACCATCAATAAGAATCATACCATCCTATAAGGACACAAATGATGTTTAATAATAATAATGATAATGATAAGACACTTTCAGGTCATAAGATTGAAATTTACTTATTAAAGTTATTCCATGAAACTTAATTACTTTTATTATATTTAATATTTATTGGTTTCTATAGAAATACAGATAATATTGGAGGATTTTGACAAATACATTCAACTTCACTTACTGAAGTAACCACCATTTGTAAATTCATTTCATATATAAAATGCAGTGGTAGCATGCTTAATGAGGTCAGTAATAAGACTTCCCCTAATCCTATCACTAAACCTTCCTAAACTCTAATGTATAGAGTGGGCTAATGCTAACAATATACATACATTCTACTTTGTTTTTTTTGTCAATGATAGAAGATTTACAAAGATTGCTTCATAATAAGCAAGCCCAAACACCTGGTTATGAGGCTACATTAATTGTAAACAAGGTCTCCTATTATCAATTACTAGACTATTTTCTGTCCAAAATTGAATGTGTCTTTAAAAGCATCAATAACAAAATACACTTGTAAAAACATAATGAGCTAAGAATCACACACAAAAATTTAAACTATGAGGGCATGTCCAAATTAGGTTGATGAACATGAATATTTGTCAGCATAATTGAAATTCCTTAAACTGCTGCACAAATTGGACAGAATATACTACAACCTCAAAGGAATGAACCAGGAAGTGAACAGATCATAACTCTATTTGTAGGGAGTACATGATGCTAATGCTTCTTGTCTCCCAAAAAGTAAGAGCACACAATCTACTTGGATTATTAAATGATTATAGTACATTGTCAAGTAGCCATTATTAATATCATACATAGTCTAGGGACAATACTTAGTACAATACTATAGTATTAAGAGGATCCATACTAACATACACTATTCTCACATATTAAAAGTACCGTATAGTGGGTATTATTGGCGGTCGAAATATTTGACAGTCTGCCGTCAAAATAAGCAAAATTAAAATTTGACGAAATTTAAATTTGGCAATTTGTTAAAATAGTTGTTGTAATTAAATGTGGTTTGTATTAATTAATGGTGGGTGGTACTACGGGTACTATATAAAGCCAAGTGAACTCTCGTGAAAGCTCGTTAGTTTCTTTTAGTTCTTTTCCAGGTAAGGATGCGCACTGTTCTTCATTAGGCGGGGCAGTTCTCTTCATGAAATACCTAAGTAACGGCATTTACGCAGAAGGGTAGCAGTGGGGATCACGTGCAGGAAGGTGTGAAAAGTTATTAACGGTTTTTGATTTGACGATTTGTTGTAGACCGTCAATACGCCAAATTAAATTCGCCGCCAACAATACCCGCTTACGGTATATCAAATAGTTAAGAGATAAATGGTTGTCCCACCTGAATATCATAGAATCTAAACACCAGACGTTATGATGTGTAGATTTTACCAGCTCCTGAAGGTCCACAAGAGCTAGTGTCTCACCAGGTTCTTACTGTAAATGAGAGATCTTTAAGTATAGGTTTCTCAGGATTATAATGGAAGTAGACATGACGAAACTCTATACACCATCAGTAATCTATAGGTAATGAGATCAATGTAAATGTCATTTAGATATAATCATCTTTGTCCTTTTGATATTCAATATTGTGCTCTTTATATACAGTAGTCTCTACAACTAGTTATAGCCATAGTACCTTTAGACATTCTCAGTCTTAAAATAATATTATTATAACTACTGTATTTTTATCAAGTGACAATGTTACAGAGCAGGTACACACTTCACACCCTCACAACAATATGAAGACTATGGCCACACCTTCTTAATAACACTTCAGGTGCAGGCCACACTACTGTTGGGACAAAATGGCAGACATTATAATGTTTCAAAACAGTTACAGAATGATTTCTCAAGTAAAAATTATTTTGCAGTTTGGTATATCTTTTACATTTTAAAATGTGCTGATTCTGATAACCTCTTCACATTTTTGTCAGGTGGTCTAGAAATGCTCAAATATTAATTATTTATTTTAATTATTTTTCTATCTTAGTAAGGTAATGTGACAAACAATAGAGAATGGAACTGGTAGCCTCTGAAAGCAAATTGTATTTAGGAGGACTGAGTGTGTGTTGTAGCTTTAGGCCTAATGGGCAATGTATGGATAATTATAACCTTAAAGGTCAAAGGTCATCATTATTGAACCATAAACTAGACAAAGGACAATACACCTAATAAGTATTGTGTATATTGTGATAATAATCATGATGACAGTGAGCTTTATACCAATACTATTAACACAATGAGAGCACATAGAGATCATGAAGCCATCCAAACAAAGAGAGTAAAATTGCAAATTTTGTGTCAGTCAATTCTTGCATCAACAATACATGACTAATTGACTATACTATTGTTCTCATACCTGAAGGGGTGGAGCATCAGGGTCATCCTGGACCTCTTGTTCCACATCTAACAGATCAAACATGTTTTCCATATCAATGAACGACTGTTGTATATAAGACGATAATATTTCAAACAAAAAAATTAAGTGGTGAATATAACTGAATTATGTATGTAGCAAACAGGACAAAGTCACCCCACACCTACACCCCCTTGATACACTCTGATGAAAAAGAGACAAGACATTAATTGTTAATGTAAACTTTTTGTCTATAATATTAAAATCTTTAGAACCAGCCCTATTTATTTTTTTAATATTCATAGATGTTATTTTCTCAAACGACTCATAAATTTACAATTCTTATTTTAATTTAATTCAGTCCATACTGACTAACAATGACAATCTATTTCCTATTCTTTATTCACTTAACTTACTTCTTAAGGATAATGTTACTGACTCTCTTTAGTGAAGAATGCACACGAAATACTGACAAGCTAACTTTGTTAAACAATCAAGTTTCCTTTTATCATAGATAATGTTACATGTGAACATTTATCCATAATGCCTATTCTTTATAAACAACATCATAGAGGCCCATATTTACATCATCGAAAGCGTTTAAACATAGTTATTTGTACTAATTTTTATTAATTTTATGGTAGTCCTTTATTGAGACGTATGTGTATTTTGTAAGTATTTTGATAGATTTACCCAGCTCCTGAGGGTCCAACAAGAGCTAGTGTCTCAATGTAATGTATCATTTAGATATATATTTATCTTTGTCTCAGTTTTGATATTTCAATAATTTGTGCTCCTTTATATAATACTGCAGTCTCTACTAGTTTTAGCCAATCTCAGTCCTTAAAATAACATAATTGGTAACTATACTGTACTTTTATCAAGCAACAATGTTGACAGATCGCTTACAAAGTGAAACTAATTAGTGCTTGGACTGTAGGAGGTGAAGTGTTTATTGTCAGATAGTTAATCCAAACATTGATTAAAAGATTCTGCTGATATATTCATAAGGATATTAATATGTATTCTACTACTTTGTTATAATTTTTATAATTTTATAGAACTTCATCTTATCCACGTAATGTTGCCTTCCCTTGGAGCAAATGATTATTGCTATGCCATTATCCAAATGCATTATGATAAACCACCATAGTAGTAAGTATCAGGGGTGAGAGTTGTTTGTACTATCATTATACCTGTTACCTGTAAAAATGAATATCATACTACATGTAAGAAATTTGGAGCACTTTATAATCTCTCTCTCTCTCTCATTCTCATATATAGGTGTTGCTGATAGTTTCTGGTATGACATTCTATTGTATTAACAACACCATGTCAATATGATGCTGGTATAATAGTAAATGGAAATTCTGTATCTCGACTCTGATGTTTATACCTCCAAAAGCTAGAACTATATTGTTTATGGATTATTGTTCTTCATCATGTAACAGGTACAGAATACTATATAATACATTTGAAAATAACCACATAGACAGCATGTATCTTATATAAACATGGAATTATAGCTCAGCAAACTATAACTTTCAAAAAACATTGTGTTGTATTTAGAGTTGTCATATCATGAATTCTAAGTGACCAGGGGACGCCCGCTCATATAATATAACAACAACACCAACAACAACAATAGTAATAATAATAATAATATATAATAACTATCTATCATTAAGGAGCTTGCTCCTAGCCAGGGCCTCTCCCTGAACCATAGCAAATCGTTTACTCTTTTATCCCCAAAGAGGACTACCCACCCTCACCACCCACTTCCACCTGAAATTCACATTACAGTGAAGGCTTTGCTTGCTGGGCTCTCCTATAGGCCCCAGCTCCTTCTGTAAATTTCCTATCTCCTAAGGAGAGTCACAAAACTCAAACAACTCTCCCATTTACCTGACCTAGGACTCACGTATGACATACAACACTCCTGAAGTCCTGTCTGCCTTCCCCCAAATCTTCTTCTCCTTCAGAATGATGCCCTCCCGCCTATATCACAGATGCCACTGCCTCCTTTGACACCTCATGCTCAAAGCCCCTCTCTGATCTGGTGGATTGGAATGGTCCTCTTCACCTGACACAGTAAATATCTTAAAAATATGATTAAAAAAAATTACATAGACCTTCACAGACCTAAACAAGGCATGACTTTGTCCCCAGCAGACCACATCCCCAAGGACAAAAGACTTTTTGCATTTGTGGTGCATTTGTTGGTTATATCGGAGTAAACCGTCAATAATAGTATTTTAAGATATAAACCTTTTTTACAGTATTTTAACATCTACATTATGTGACGCTATATTGACATAATTTTTTGTGTCTAGATCTAGCTATCATACTTAATTTCAAAAGATACATTTTCAATTATTAACAAGCTAACTGCTGATTTGAATGTAAAGTCCTTTTTTTGTTAATTAAAGTAATATATCTGGTTGATCCTAAAAATTATCATTCACTATAATTATATATAAATAGTAACTGTGTGTATGCATGACAAGAGAAATAATGGATATAATATTAATTTGTCGAGATCAATATAGCTTCACATTTGTTTTTGTAATGCTTTGATGTTGTTTCATTTCATTTAAAAATAACTATTATTTATATTAACCTTTATGGGTTATCTATTAATGTAGGCGGGTCTTAAAGTGGCAGTATGGGGGTGTTAAAAATATTCATGTTTAACTTTTTTCTATATAATTTCTAATCTTTTTCTTGTTTAATACGTCTTTTGGACTACTACATTAATATCAATAGTGTTCAATTTCGATAAAAAATTTTAAATCAAAAGTTACTGTAGTCACAGTATACAGAACAAAGGTACTTTTTCTAAAAACTTCTTATAGGTAGAGATTAGAAACTACTGTTGCTATTACAGTTATATGAGATCTATAATCCTATGAAAGCTTTTTTTTGAATTACTGCTACTACTTTCTGAGATACACGTAAGAAGGAGTCAAATCTTTTGAGCCTTCCGAAAAACCGAACGCCATTTTTAAAAAATGGCTTCATAGATTACTCATTACTATGTGGGTAGGGTTTCTTACCGTGTACGTTGAGCTGAGATAAATGTACCTTAGTAGTTTACTACAACAGTTGCTACATTAGCTTAACGAAAACCAACTGGAATGTGTCATTATCTTGGAACCACACCCATGTAATAATAGTTGGGCAATATGGCTTAGAAATGCAACCCAGCCACAAATATGTGTTAATGATTGTAGGTTTAGATATATTATGACTAGATGGAGAATTTATTATAATAAAATTTATTTGGCTTCTGACTTCCACCACCCTAATCCACTCTTTTAGGCTCTAACATTATACTTCCGTATTATAGGATGGTTGCATTGTATAGGTATTCGTTGGCATGTTCCCAGGCTATATAAAGCAGTATTTTCTAGTCTGCTCTAATATATAAATTCCAGTCATGGCTACCTGTTTGTTTTATTTGGCTGTCCTTCTTTTCATTGTTCCATCTTGTTTGTCCTGATCATGACTTGTCTGATAGTATCAGTTAACTTGACTCTCATGAGAGATATACTCTCTACTGGCCTACACCCCAAACTGGCAGAACATTTCTTTTGCAGTTAGAGTTCGGACTACAGGTTGGATGGTTTTGGTCTCTCTCCTAATGATCAAATGCCTGGATCTGATGTGGTGATTGGATGGGTGCAAGATGGTCGTGGTTACTTTGAAAATGTAAGTTAATCTTCATCTAGACTAATGGATTTTGTAATAAATAAAGCATTATGATAAGTATTATTATGTGTATCCAGGAATTTATCATAATTGTTGTTATGTTATAGGATCTGTTGCTGGTCAAACTTCAACTCCCAATTGATGAAGTCAAGATGGATATCGACTAATTCTGAAGAGAGTATGGCCCCACTACACTTGAATTACTAAGAAACTAACACTTCATGTGATCCAAATAACAAAGATCTAAATATTGATAGAGTGATTTAGCTAATTATATTTTAGTAATACAATTAGTTTATCCTTGAATTCTTTATAAATATATACATAGTATACTATTTAATTTGGAATGTACCCCAAACATTTTCTATCCCTTTTCGTTAATCCATAAGATCATATAGGGATTGAAAGAAGAATTGACACACATTGCATTAGAAATCATTTACAAGTGTAATTATAAATTTCTAGTAAGATAGGTGTGTATGTTTCCAAATACTATTTTTTTATCAGTAGTATAATAGTGACAAGTAATAATTCATTATGGTGGTTGAATTCAATGTTTTTGCTATTTGTATATTTTTCCTGTTCAGTTACATTAGTAATGTACTGTGTTGTTGTAATAGTATCCCTTTGGTCCATGTTAGCTTTTCCCATGTTTATAATAGACTGGTACATCTCGTTTGTTGTGGAGCTTTAAAGACGAAGATCCTCCTAATGGAGCTGAAGGAACATTTACTGGCTCATGATTATAAGGATCAAGAAGTGTTAACTTACTGGAGGTTACTAAATCCACCCTAGTGATCCACACCAGGAACGCAATCCTTTTACTCTTGCGTGTAGACCAGGTACATATAATTGTGTGGTCATGTGTTTCTTTTTAAGTACCTAAGTAAAAATCGCTAACATCTCATACATAAATATATAAATATTTGAAATGTATCCAAGTATATACAGACTTTATTTAATCAATATTATTATTAGGGGTGACTATTCCTAGTGCTGATACTACCTACTGGTGTGGCTGGATTTGAGCTCCCCAATTTGTTCAGGATAGGGCGCGATACATAATCAAGGTCTAAAATCTGCATTCATCTGCTGCTAAATCATTACTATCATAAATTGTCATGACATAGTATATAACTAGTGTTAATATAGGCTTAACTTTGTCATCATGAACTTACCCATATTAAAAGCCATGAATTAAACCCAACCAATTTTAGCCAGAGGAGGATAAATGCAGTCTGTAGGCAGTTACCATTGTTTTTAATATAACTTACTGTTATAGTACTATAGTTCCAAATTAAATGTTGTCAAACTATTTTTTCATGTATTTCTCATTTGTACTTCAGGCGTCACCACTTGTTGATGAAGGAAATGAAGCACATGTTCATCCACCACATGTTAATCTATCTCTGTGATGAACTCAATACTACTGCACCAGATTGTCCATGTCATGATGTTGATACAGTTTGAGCAATTGTTTTTCTGGGCTACTAATTGGTGCCGGGCTATAGGGTGGGTAGTTTTAGGTTTTTATTATGCAGCAATTTTTTAGCGAGTTAAACCAGCGTTTGATTCACCTGTAATTGAGGAAAATCAAAAGAATCAATATAATTATATTTTGAACTAATTATGTATATCCTGACAGAATGTTTTTATACTATAGAGGACAGACAGTCCAGTAATAAAATATAAAGTGATTTATAATTACTTTCATCTAACAATAGACATCTCATTAATTTGTTGTAGGACTTCATCTTATCCACGTAATATTGCCTACCCTATGGAGGTAATGAATATCGCTATGGCTGTTATTCAACAATGCTTATGATAACCCACATAGAGTGTCAGGTGAGAGTTTATCTATACTATATAGTAATTATAGTATGACTTCCTGTCTTCACATGACTATTGTCATAGTAACCACATGATTTTATCTCACATGTAATATCTGAGTTTATCTCACAGATTATTGGGATGATCAGAATTCTGATCT
>NW_024535089.1:0-15574 GCF_016097555.1 Gigantopelta aegis
CCATTAGATACACAATATAGAACAAAGCTAGTAGTAAATGTTAACATGACACAGAATTATATTATAAACTTACAGCGGGGTGTCTTTTTCCAGCGTGTTATGACATATGTCTCCTCTTTTATGAGCAAGCCTCTACATTATCAACATTCCACTTAGTCGCTGCATCCAATAGTTGCTCATCCTATACAGTAAAAAGCTACCATTATAAACGACTAAACATTATTCCAGAACTCTACAGTGAGCATTAAATAGAGTAAAGTTGTAAACTATATGTAGTCATAGTTAAGAATATGTGATAATATTACTTATTAGTGACTCCAAATCAAATGCAAAATGATCACTTCACCCTGTCATTAAATAAATTAAAGGTAATACCATATATAAAAATACATTAGACAACTTGGGCACTATGATAATACTGTAATGTAAGAAGACCAAGATTAAAAGGGACTAAATGACAATAAGTAATATAGACTATGATGATGTTTGGCCTTAATTCGTACTTGTACATGACATGTTAGATCGCGCAATTAAACTATTTTTACTATAGGACACCAATTGACAAGTAAGTTATAGACTTACTTCCTTTTGAGACATGTTCAGCTACTGCGGTTGTCCGTAGACGAGGTACTCGTTGCCTGCAAAAGCCACTTTATTCATTTAACAGTCACTAATTATTTATCTTATAGTTATTTGATACGATAAGAACTGATTTACCTGGGGGTTTGAGGAGTCCTTTACAAATCTGCGCTAAGTAGGATGTTTTGTCGGAGTTATTGGTGAGAGCCTCGATAGTATCCGTACCTCTAAATTGAACGAAATATGGTGTGTGTGTAAATAAATTGGAATTAACGATAATACTGTCTAATTAACGAAGAAACAGGAAGTTGTTTTAGAAAAAAGCAAGTGAAGGTAGGCACTTAATTTTAATACTACTCTCTCTTTAGGAGCTTTTGTTATTTAGGAATGTTTTGGGTGAGGTCTAGAACCTTGTGAAAAATGGTATAATGAGCATTGATTACTGAATTTTTGGCATGGAAACCCCCTCAAAGTTTGGCATTACCTGTGACATGATCATATACACCCATTATAAAAGTAAATTCAAGGAACCAAAACATTTAATTTAATACTAGTTCTAAAAGTTACTTGGATATTTGATGTGGATCACCTCCATGCATACCTAAAGAGGTGAACATTATACATGGAACTTTATATTTAAGAATGTGTCCTAAAATTTGGGATCTAGGATCTAGCTAAGAATTGTTTTTACCTATATATACTTAATTGAATATTATATACTAACTTGTTATGCTGCAATAATTTTTACAGAATGATAATTCAACTACCCTAATTGTTATATATACAACAAGATGAGGTGGTCTAGTCTAGAAAATCACAAATATTCAATTTTTCTTTTATACACTAAAAAAATAACTATTTATGATATGAGAATTCAAGCAGTTACACTAAAGAACAGGATTAGACTCTTCATCCATACCTGTTTATACATAATTAAACTGTAAGTAATCAAGCACCTATATAAAATATTAATTTCACAATACTATTTTATTAAGCTTATCTATACTGGATGCATTTTCCTAGCTATAACTATGATTTCAACATTTTTTAGCTGTTTGTACTACAAATCAACATGTTGAGGTTTGTTATTACTTATTGCCATTTATTAAGCATAGAGCTAATACATATGAAGTTCCAAGAAATTTTTTAAATAATGTTATTAGAGCATATTAAAGTTAAGTGAGATGCATGCATTTAAATGTGAAGAATACCTTATTGCTTCTAAGTGATATAGCAAAAGCTCGTAGTCTTGTCAATGAACAGACACTTTATAATGCATCCACTAATCTTGTACGAAACAACTATAATGTAACCATTAACATTCTCTTTGAATTATGTTGGAACTGACCAGTACTAGTGGAAAGCCAAATCTGTCAGACTTTGGTTCAGCTAATATTGCTCAAACACATATATATAGAGATGTAAAATGGAATTTAAGGGGGTATCCCATTACTCCTTATTAAACCAATGTCAATCACCAGGTTGTCCTTCCATTTTAATGTCTTGTTGAGACCTGTTAATTGAGGTCTCTTTGTATCTCATATAAATTGATAATAAGGTAAATATTAATTTTTTGTTTGTTTTTCTTTTGATGAGGTGTCTGGCAATTTGCTGGTACAGTCCTTGTGTAATTTTTCTCTAACTAATTTCAAGATGTCTTCTTACTTTCTGTTGATGGTATCTTGAAGTTTCTGAAGCCAGACAACTGATTACCTGATTATTCTCTTCTAGTTCAGTCAATAACAAGAAGTTGTAAGAGTTTCAAAAGGGGATAAGTCTAAGAACAATGCGTCACGATACAATGTTTCTGTCGATATTCAACTTTCTTTTTATACACTAAGAACACAGAAAAATTTATACAAAAAGTAAGCTATATTTTTTTTTTGTTTTTAACAGCTATAGGAGGCCATGAACTAGAATGGTATTTTATATAATAAAGAACCACTGTACGAAGTAACTGTCTGTAACGTATTGTACACTATTCTCATATACTATAATGAATGCATAGTGAAAGTGATGTTTTTTTTACAAGTGGGTATCCCTGGCTTTGCTTAGGAAGGTTAGGGGTTGAGATAGGAAACATATAAACATCCTATTATGATACAAGTTGCGCATGCATATTTACAGATGGCACTTGGTACTGCTGTTTTGATTATACGTGTATACTTCACTTAATATAATAATAGAGTTTGCTGTAACTACCTTGTTTTGATCTCTGTTCACTTTTGGTAATTTCAAAAATGACGTATTTATTCCTGTCACTAGCACAAACTGTGTCTGCAGTTTTTCCTTCCAATTATGTTACAATAGTACTTGTATCATTGTACACAAACAATTGGATACAGGCAACTTGGACACAACTGACAGGCAACATGAAAAGGAGTATCACCACCAATATATGAAATTATATAGGTTGTTACACCATTTTACGATTTAATAGAATGAGAATATTTAGTAGATCAAAAGGCAAAAGCATAACTTTAATGACTTGTCCACAAGTTGTGGAAGACAACAATTTGTAGATGTCAGTAAGATTCCTCTATTTCACCAAACATGCCCAATAATACATACATTATAGTACTAATAATCATTTGATTTATGAACATGTGACGAATAATTACTTCATTGCATGCTCACATATCAATAGTTATAAGAAATGCACATGCTAAATGAGAGAAATTAAGTTAAAAGTCATAAATTATAACGACACTAAAAATTTGATGTTATATGTGCTGATAGTAAGGTCATTGGTGTATATGATAGATACTGGATTTTCTAACGTTGAATCATTTACTATACATAGCATTAAAGTCAATAGCACAGCATGGAACAAACTAAGTACTCTGATTTGAAGTAATGGCTAGTATGTATTCTATATCTCTTTCTTGATTGGTTTTATTTATAATCATCATAAGAATCTTTACTTACTAGTCCACAATTAATTATTGATAAGAGCTTCTTCATGCTTCCTCTCATAGCTGCATGTAACAATTCTCTGTTCTGTAATCATGAATATCAAATATATATTATAATTATCATCAGACTCACCATCTCTTCTTTAGACATCTTTCATATATATTTTACTAATTTATATGAGTACTTGTACTCAAGAAACAACTTATCATTCTCACTGCAAATAAATAATGAAACTCTTGCATAGGATAATCAATAATTCTGTTATAACTCACATACCTATATATACTAAATGATAGTAGTCATTATACATAATACTTCCTTATACATTTACTTATAGTATATATCACTATACATAATAATTTTTAATAGCATTAAATTTGTTAAGCTTAGTTTATTGGTAAAGCAATTTGTATCTTCCTTATATTGTGATAGTATATACTATATATGTATGTACCTATAGTACTATAACATATTCTAAATTGACTTACATTAATTTCCTGTAGGATTAAGTGAATTATATAATAGACTAGATGCTTCTAACTTCCATGCTATACACTAGCTATGTTAACTAACACTCAGCCACTTGAACATTAGATGGCTTATAATTAAACAGTTAAAACACCATAACAGTATTACATGTGTGTATACTTTAATGATCATGTCATTGAAATAATATGTACAAAGAAGTCAAAGCAGAAAATTTTTTATGACAGTATTAAAGCTGTTATGATCCCTCCTGCAAACATCGCTGGTACAACCAGTAGTGACATATCTGCTAATAAACCCATGCCAGAGATACCATGGCCACTATAAATAGATAGAATTAAAAAGAATTATGATTAATTATCAAAATTCCCACAGAGTACTTATAGATCGATAAGTACATTGTTATTGTATAAATTATCCATAATCATTTTGCATTACATAGTATATAATCACATTGATTTTTATAACATGAGACATTATCTTATCTGATCTTGTGATCATGAGATTATGGCAGCAAAATATGTCATTAGGGCAAAATATGCAAGCTTTTATTAATATTTAACTTAATTTTCATGTTATAAAATGACAAAGGCAAAGTGAAAAAGCTTTATTATATCAATTAACATCATACTTTAAGTTATACCTTGTGCAGCCAGATGCCAATCTTGCTCCAAATACTAAAAGCATTCCTCCAATAAATACTACTATAGGATCAAAACCCATAAAACTGCCCCATGATCCTGACAAGGTAGCAGAAATAGCTCCGCCCAAAATGGCTCCACCTGCATAGAAGACCTGTGGAAAGTAATTAAATGCATTTAATATGAACATCTATATATATTATGTATGTTGTCATTATATTAATATGTTTATTAATTTTATATACCTGCCACCAGCATCCATTCCATGACGAAACATAGCAAAGTAAGAAAATGTTCCTGTTGTTGAGACACCAAGTATATCCAGGGCTTTGGCTATTAATGTACAATAAAATGAACTTCCTCCTATAGTATCTTGTAACACAAGAACCAATGGAATCTGGAGACTGCCCAAAATAATTCCACTAACTATTGGACTCCATGACAGTTGAAATAAAGGTGATATGTAGTCAGATGAAGTCTAACAATAAAGTATGTATTAGAGTAAAAAAATATCTGAACAGTATTAAAGGATACAAACCACATTAAACATACATCACTTCTGACCTCCAAGGTATCACAATGTCTACAAGAACTGCCACACCTCCCAAAAAGAGAGAAAAAGGTATAGCCAGTTGGAAATGAGACATTGAAAGGTGCTCATCAACACTGCATATATACAAATGATGATTGACTTTAATCATAAAAAAGTTTTTAAACAAACAATTTATTTTCATTATTTCCTTTTGGAGGTACATAATGGTAAATCACACTGTAGAGCAAAGCTCCTGTCAAACAACCAGCAAATGTGAACCCTATATATAATGTTGTCAGATACTGTGTACAAATTTACATGATATGTGTATATACCTGCATGTTGTGTTGCTGTACCAACTTGTATTAAAACCATTCCTGGACACTATACAACAAAAATTAATGTTCGTAGTTATTATTATCCATATACAATACATGTTGACATTTCTCTGCTTGAATGTACATGTAGAGGGCTTGATGGACTATGTTCTATTCAAGTCTACCACTACTAAGTTAGCACTATGGTATACAACAATATTATATAGCCTATGCTATGATATATCATAATGCTATATAGACTACACTATGGTATAGCACAATGTTAAATAGACTATAGCTAACAACAAATTAAAATTACATCTTACTGAGCCAGATAGTGTCATTCCTATTCCAATCATTGCTCCACCAAGAATGCTTCTTAAAACAGTCAGTGATGTTAAGCCTTTAGCAAACGTTTTACGAGCAGATTTGAAACAATCATGTGTTAGTGGTAAATAAGATAAATGGCTAAAACACTGGCACCTGTTTAGAAATCAAGATAATGCGAAGTTCATAACACAATGAACATTTACTTGTAGCAGCTGATGTTAAGAACATTTTCAAACATTGTATATTGAGAAAATAGCATTTGGTTCAATATTACTGATGGAACATACACTATAAGAGAAACAATATTTATTTCATATTATTTAATAATAAGGCAAGAATTAATTAGACTAAGAGGAAGAAACCTTTTGCTTTCTCAGCTACTACACCAAATATTACTCCACATGTTATGCTAACAGAGCAGGATACAAAAACCCATCTTAATAGTCGTGGTTTTGTTGCCATCACTTGAATATGTCACCATATTTGTTGATTCTTGCTTATTGATATTGAAGAAGATGATATGTCTTTTCTTTATTCCTGAGTAACTGTCCATATTGATAGCAATATATTTAAAGACTTGATGTATATTTCTGTTAATAGGAAGTTATGTTACAAGACAGTTCACTGTCAGTCACTAGTATACACCCACACTGACTTATAACAACTACAGTAATACAGTTCTAGCCTTTAACTGCCTTCACTAGCTGTATAACTAATATCATGTTGACTGCTAAATTTGGCTGTCAATATCTTCTTCTTAACATATAGTATGCATGTAGTGTGAAGTGGTGTCACATGAGATTATTTCTGTTACTAACAAATAAAGTATGTTGTATTAGCTTATTGTAGTGAATAGTCATTTAATAAGACACTGTAATAGAATGTTACAAATAAAGATAGTTATGCCCATAGACTATGTAACTATAACGAGAGGGAAAAAGGCAGGAACATTGTACATATGAATGCTGTAATGAAATGCAGGATGCAATAGTACAAGTGAAGATGTCTTTGAATCTGTTGTATATGTATATGTGTGTGTGTGTGTGTATTTATACATGTATGTATATATGTATGTATAGTTGTATGTATGGATATATGCATTTATGTATATGTGTTATGTCTTCAATGTCTTCATTTCAACAATTATGTAATTATAATAGTGAAGGAGCTAATTACTTGGATCATACACTCAGTGACCATGAAAACATTCAAATAGACTGTCCTTTTTTATTATAACAGGAAATACTATTACTATAATGACAGTAAAATAGTTGAAAAACTGTATCAAACTGATAATGTAATAACAAGAAGAAATATAAAAAAGACAAAACCTGTTAGAAAAATTATGTATAATGTTTAATTTGTTAAACTGATTCATTTCATCTTTCTCATATGAAGTGGATATGGTTTTTGAATCTTGTCCTTGATATCCTTTATCTCACTGTTGCTCCTTTATTAGTTCTACATAAGATTGTGTTATATACATAATAATAAGATATTATCTTATAATTTAATAATATTAATAATATAACTCTTGATAAATGAACAATTCCTATTCTTATAATATACACTTATTACATTGTTTTGTCCTAGTAATTACAACAAATGTAGCACAACTGAGACCTAATAGAGTAGCAATATCCAACTAAGAGAATTATATCAATCATTAAAATAATATTATTTAACAATATTAATTGATTTCTTTAATAGCTTGACTAAACACTTTACATATACAGTACCTTTTAGCATTTTAGTCATGTATATATTATATGTCATTTTCACCACACCCTCTAATTCACTAATATTAGATGAAGAAAGCTACATGTGTGTACATGTAAACAACAGGAGCACTCTGGTAATTACTCAGTAACATAACATTATTGTAATATATTTTTCTCAATGATAATAAACTGTCATATAATTTCTGACAGCCCTATGTAGGAATGGCAGTATTGACATCCCTACATGGTAGCTACTATCAAAGATATGATGTTTTGTTGCTATTGTTTTATGAGACAAACAGTCCCATAAGGGATCTAATGTAAAAGACTCTTTCATCATTATATAGAAAGTTTTCATTATCATCATTCATACCTTTAATAATTAAATGAATTACTTTAGTTGATTGTTTAAAGTATGTACTGACAAGCTGTAAAAATATCTTTCAAATAGTGTTCATGTACTTCTATGTGGCTACTATAAGTAATGTCCATATTCAGATTCCTATGTTGGGCTTGTTTGAGATGTTTTACTGCCATCACTATATTTAATCATTTTAAAAATTTTATTTGCTTATAATAATTCTGAATTTGTTTCACTTCAAAAACTACTAGATTATTGTTAATGAGTGTTGTTAAATGCATCAACAGCTAATACAGTTTAATAGTTTACTTGTGTAAATTTATTTATTCTTATTGATTCAACTCTGAGTATTTTCAAAGACATAACAAAATATTAATAAGATTAACAAACGACTTCAGCTCTAATAAAAGGGTTCAATAAAAAGTAAACACTACAGCTGTTCTAATAATACTATATATCTATTTTATTTATATCATAAAAATGACAGTTAGCAAACTTGTTTATTAATCCTGAGTGATAGAACACTTTGTGACTGATATTGTTTCTCTTCTTCAGCTTCCCAACATTTTCTTTTCATTTTTATCTTCAGTAAATGTTGTCTCAGCAGACATAACAACTTCTATCTTTGATTCTGTCTTCATACTCTCTAGAGCTGTCTCAGTAACATTCTCCTCACGTTGTTCAGTAACATTCTCCTCACGTTGCCCGATAGTTGATTTTAAACTGCCTCTAATACCAGAGACACGTTTATTTTGCTTAGTGAAAAATGCAGACGATGTGAGTTCATTGAAATCTTTGCCTGTAACACCAAAGAACCATCGCTTCCAAGTGTTCCTAACTTCTTTGGAACGAAGACAATGCATTATAAAAATGAACAGACCATGAAAAGCAGTGATAATCACAAACAATGCAGCAAAGAGATCTCGTATTGTCTTATGGTATGAATATCCTGAGTAGCTAACAATCCAATACCCCATCCCAGACCAAGCAAAATAGATAATGTTACAGTTATAATAAGTTGTTGGCGGACAAATGTTATGTTGCTATTGTCCTTTGTTTTGATAGTTGACTGGAAGTTTTTTCTTAGAAGAGAAAACAATGATGATGATGAACACCACCCAATTAAACAAATATATAATCAGAAATGGAACTATCATACCAATATAATATGGCTCATTAAAGACACGACAACTATATAATAATAAAATGTAGACATTTTGTATACAAACATAACAAATGTACTTACAAATGATCACTCAAGTAGTTTTTATAATTGGGAGCAAAACAGAACAAGACAATGAACAATGGAGTAACTAAAAGTAAGAAATAGTTATATAGTATATTATGTCAATGATATTAAGTACTTACTCCATGATGATATGGTAGCTTTAAAACAAAATAATGATTTTTCTTCCAAGACAATAACTAAATTCATATATAAATTGATAGCCTCAGCAGCCATGATCATGGAAAGTTGCTAAAAAGAAATATTGCAATACAACAGCTGTAACAACACAGAGTCCAGGGATAGTACGACTATGGACAGCAAAAATAAAGGAATATAGAGACCCATTAATGCAAAACACAAGTTTAGAAAGAGCTGTCCATGATCAGAAGTGCGTAGTTTCCTATCAGGACAACATAATAAAGTGAAGATAAATAATAACATACTTGTTAGCAAAGTAAGAGATGATAGTAATACTCAGACAAAAGATAGAGATAATGATACCAATGTAAGTCACAGAATCTAAGAACAATGTCAGTTCAGTTTGTTCTATTGGTTCATTAATAACAGGAGATACATCCTATAAATCATAATAAGAAATAACAATATTAATTCTACCATACTTACCATTAATATAGCAAAGTTAGTAAGATGATTACATTCACATAGAATTCTGTTTTATTATTAGTAGTGTTATGACATCCTTTATTAGACCAGTCTCCATATTCATCTAACAGAAAAGTTATCCTATAACGTAACTAATTCAACTTACTGTCTAATGATTGATTCCAGAATGAACATTGTGGAGATGATCCATTTAAATTCTATAGGGAAATTAGAATGATTGTTACCAAATACATATCAAATACTTACTGGATTAATCATGAAACTAAGACCTACTGGAGGATCCAGTTCATTTATCTATCTGTTCCTACAACAGTAGTTGAGATGATGACACTACCAACCTCAAGAAAATTATTATTTTCTTCTCAAGAATAGAGAGTCAGTAGTAAAGACTGAATGAGTGATTCTAGTATTATTAGTAATATTTGGAACTGTACTCAGTAAATTGTGTGGTAAACTGATAGATGCAGTATGTTGTTGACTAGTTGTACCAAATACTAAATCATTTGAGTTAAGAGTTCGATTTCCATCTGAAAATCCTCTATAATTTACACTGAATGTTTGACCAGATTGTGTAAATTCTACAATATCCACTTGTTGTACAGATAGAACAAATGATTGTGTGTTTATTATAACTGGTTCAGAAATATTAGTAATTGGTATACTCTCTACAACTGACTCAATAGCTTCTAACATTCTATATGTAAAAGACAATATTGATATCTGAAGATATACAAAACTAACTGACTTAGCTGATGTGTTAGATTTTTTTTGGCTAATTTGTAAAGTTTTTGATTGACATTTAAAATATTGTCAACTACTTCAACAAAGGTAGTAGACAACTACAAATAAAACAACAAATAGTTATTCAGAAAAATTATAAAAGAGTCTTACTGTCAAATTTCCTGATACATCTTGTGTAGCAGTTATTAGTACACTCACACTTGCTATCACTTCAGTAGAACCTAATCTACTGCTATTACTGGTGAGGTTCTCAAATTGTTTTACTTTCCTTTCAACTGGTGCCTACACAAATGTAATAGTTTTAATCAATATCACATTTGAACAAGTATGGCTAACATTTCTTAGGCCACATATTTCACGAGTTAGGTCACTGAAACTACAAGCTGCTACATTTGGTTCAGTCCACATAGCTCCACTGGTGAAGTCTCCTCCACAATATCTAGTAGCTTGAAGTATGCCTTCTCCTTCTAAATTCTCATTACCACAAGGACAGCTTTTGTCACTTGTACTCCAATGTTAGTTTCAGGCCACAAAATAGTGATATTAAGATCTTGTCTACCAGAAAGTGATGGTATAATAGTATTGGTAGCAGGACAACCATCTTGATGAAGTTATAGATACTCAATTTATTTTAATTATGTGACATACCAAATCTGTCCACTTTATCTAATGGAAATATTAACATTCATTTGTATATTTAGTGCAGCCAATCTTTGTTGTACTCCACCTCTGAGTTGTTCAGTAGCTTCATTCTTGTTACCAAAGTAACAACAATAGGAATAGTATTAAGTTGTGCAGTGTAACTGTAATTTAAAGAGAGGAATACTATGTCATTGACTTAAAGATACACACTTACTTAATGTTACTTGAGTCAAGTTGTAGGAATAAAAAGAAAGTATTTGAATTATTTGGTAAACTGTTACCAGAAAGTAAAGTGTTACTCTGCAAAATGAATTGTAATATATGGCTCTTTATATTAATGGACAGTACCTGATGAATAATACTCTGGATTATCCAATACAGTCCTATTGTTTGTCTGGTAATCATCTGATATTTGTATCTCAGCTTTATATGAACAACATCTATATTGAATATTAAATTATCAATATAACACTTATGTTTTATCTTAATTAATACCTGAAATGTTTAATATAATCCTAGAAGAGTTTACTGAGGTAATCCTTCCTCTAATTATACTCTTAGCTTCACAGTGATAGAATCCTCTATCATTTAAGTTCAATTCAGTAAACATCAATACAGAAGGATCACTGTTGTCATTAAAATTAACACCTCATCTTTATACCACAAAATAGTAGGAATAGGATTACCAGTAGCTCTACAAGTAAGATTAAACGGTGGAATAGAGATTCCCTGAAGTATTTCTAGGTGGTTGTGTAATTTCTGGTAAAATGTAGATACCACAACTATATAATTAAATATAGTGTAACACAATATGCATTGCTTCATATAAAATTACCTTGTTCACAATTAATACCAGTATATCCACTAGAACAATCACACACATATCCATTACTCACACTATGACATTTACCATGTTCACCACAAGGAGAATTCAAACAGTAGTTTATTGGTAAAGCTGAAAATAAACAATTAAAAAATGAAAATCATTTAAGTTACTTACGTTCAACTACTTGGGTTATATATATGGTGTCATCAAAACAGTTCCAGGTTTAATTTTATTATCAGCTTGACAGGAGTAGTTACCATTATCATTTCCTCTCAAATCTTGGATTGTAATCACACTTGTAGTAGGAATATAGTTTGTATGAAAACCATTAGACTCCTGTGATGATACAATTGTTACTCTGCTTGTATCAATAAGAGTTGTCCATTTTTTCTCCATAAAATTACAGGCTGTGGGAATACCATCAGCAGTACAGTTGAGGGACACATTTTCTCCTCTTTTTTTCATAACAAATGTTCCAGTATTGTTTAATATGGCTGCATTAACTAAAACAAACAAGATAGTAAGCTGAACTTTTCAAATTGTATTAGTAATTTTTGTATATCTAATGAATTAGTACATACATGTATATTTTGTTGTTTAAAATATTATAAACTGGTCGCCTCTTAGACTATTAAATGATGAATTGGCCACAAAACTAACTCACCATAAACACTAAGTGTAGAGTAACTGAATCATTACCAAAAGCATTGATGACTCGGGCATTCATATATACAGTATCTTCTACAACAACTAGATACAATCTCAAAGTACCAGGATCTGAATCGCCACTTAGAATTGTGAGCCATTTTTGTACCATTTCAAATGTAGAGGAGGACTACCTAATAAATCATAAAATCATTTAATACTTTACAGAGAAGAAACTAATTACTAACTTGTGTTATATTACATCTAATAAGAACAGTTGTACCATTAGCTACTATAGCATCTTGTCCCACATCAATAGTAACAATAGGAGGTATTTGTGTTCAGGACTGAGTGGTATGTTAGTAGCAGGTGGTTTTAAAGTGACGAGTAATCACTGGAACAACTGGAAATAATAAAGACCAAACCCATAACGATTATTAAAATGACAAAAACTTTGTAGTGAACTGCATCTATTTACTGATGACAATCACTTAGATCATTACATTCAACTACTTGGAGTACATATATGTGTTATTAAAACAGATTCGTTTTTAACTTTATTATCAGCTTGACAGGATTAGTTACCATTATCATTTCCTCAAAATCTTGATTGTAATCACACTTGTAGTAGGAATATAGTTTGTATGAAAACCATTAGACTCCTGTGATGATACAATCGTTACTCTGCTTGTATTCAATAAGAGTTGTCTATTTTTTCTCCATAAAATTACAGGTTGTGGGATACCTCAGCAGTACAGTTGAGGGACACATTTTGTCCTCTTTGTTTCATAACAAATGCTTTCCAGTATTGTTTAATATGGCTGCCTTAACTAAAACAAACAAGATAGTAAACTGAACTCTCCAAACTGTATCAGTAATTTTTGGTATGTTCTAATGAATTAGTACATACATGTATATTTTCTTGTTTTTAATTATTTATAACTGGTCGCCTCTTAGACTATTAAATGATGAATTGACCACAAAACTAACTCACCATAAACACTAAGTGTAGAGTTAACTGAATCATTACCAAAAGCATTGAGACTCGGCATTCATATATACCAGTATCTTCTACAACAACTAGATACAATATCAAAATAACAGGATTGAATTGCGCCACTTAGAAATTGTGAGCCATCTTTGTACCATTTCAAATGTAGAGGAGGACTACCCTAAATAAAATATAAAATCATTTATACTTTACAGAGAAAAACTAATTACTAACTGTGTTATATTACATCTAATAGAACAGTTGTACCATTAGCTACTATAGCATCTTGTCCAACATCAATAGTAACAATAGGAGGTATTTGTGTTCCAGACTGAGTGGTTATGTTAGTAGCAGGTGGTTCAAAGTGACGAGTAATCACTGGAACAACTGGAAATAATAAAGACAAAAAACCATAAAGATTAAAATGACAAAAACTTTTGTAGTGAACTGCATTTATTTACAGATGACAATCACTTAGATCACTTACATTCAACTACTTGGAGTACATAAGTGTGTTATTAAAACAGATTCGTTTTTTAACTTTATTATCAGCTTGACAGGAGTAGTTACTATTATCATTTCCTCTCAATCTTTGATTGTAATCACACTTGTAGTAGGAATATTTTGTATGAAAACCATTAGACTCCTGTGATGATACAATCGTTACTCTGCTTGTATTCAATAAGAGTGTCTATTTTGTCTCCATAAAATTACAGGTTGTGGGATACCATCAGCAGTACAGTGAGGGACACATTTTGGTCCTTTTGTTTCATAACATATTTCTTGTATGTTTAATATGGCTGCATTAACTAAAAAATAAAATGAACAAACCTCAATCTTTCACGCTGTATTACTAAGATTGTATATCTAATAAATTATTATATATATATTCAAAGATTTGTTGTTTAAAGTATATTATAAACTATGTCGCTTTCTTAAACTATTAATGATGAATTACTCAAGAACTAACTTACCATAAAAACACTAAGTGTAGAGTTAACTGAATCATTACCATAAGCATTGATGACTCGGCCATTCATATATACCAGTATCTTCCACACTAACTAGCTCCATATTAAAGTACCAGGATCTGAATGCCACTTAGAAATTGCGAACTATCTTTATACCATTTCAAATATAGAGGAGGACTACCCTATAGTCATAAAATCATTTAATACTTCGCGAGAAGAAACTAATTACTAACTTGTGTATATTGCATCTAATAAGAATAGTTGTACCATTAGTACTGTAACATTTTGTCCAACATCAATAGTGACATTAGGAGGTAGTTTGTGTCCATTGGCGACTGAGTGGTGGTATTAGTAGCAGGTGGTTCAAAGTGACCGAGCAATCAGTGGAGCAATTGCCGAGCTAGAGACAGAGATAGTTCAAAGTTTGAAAATATTGAGGTTAATAGGAGTAATTAAAAGTAAGCCAATTAGATCCGGCAGCAGTAACATTACATAGTTCTATAAGAATGGCTTTATATGTTAGTAACTAGACAAGTAAAATTACATCGAGATGATTGCCTACTACTATCCATATACTACCTTGTTTTGCCTAAAAATTCATTAAATGTAGGAATACCAATAAAACATTTCAACAACCCAAATCATGATGGCAGTATTGATTTATAGAAGAATATTTGGGTGGACATGTATATCTGGTGTAAGCATGATTTGCTGCATATTGCTTGTGTATGAATGTAGAGCTTTTTAATTTCCTTATCAAGTGTTCATTTAAGTTAGGAGAAAACCTAAGAGAGGAAAAGAGGCCTTGATGGCAACCATATCATCTATCTATGCAATATATCTTAAATTATGAATGGGTCATTAAATTTGCAATAATATACCTTGATATAAATAAGGGCTTTCCATTTAAGCCCCCAACAATTCAGATCTAAAAATAGTTTTCAAAAAAAAAATGTACACAAAAATTAAATATTGGTTTAAAGAGGTTTTCATCTTTTTAAAGTGGTTCAAATTAATTCCAAC